>NW_027502303.1:0-59387 GCF_021521415.1 Bidens hawaiensis | reverse complement strand
ATCCCAACTGGAAAGGCCCTTACTTGCGCTTATCTGAGTACGCTGGTGCACAATCCCAGTTGGAAAGGACATTACTTGCTCATTTACACTTATTCATGGAATTGTAGATTTTTTATGTACTTATATCAAAACCTGTGTGAACTCACCAACTATTCATATAGTTGACATTTATTTTATATATATGCTACAGGTACCTTATTTAGAAGATGTTGCCATGACAAAGACATTAGTACTTAGGTTATATTAATAAATGGTCAAGATGTTAATTGTTCTTGTATTTCCTTGTATTTCTTGTTACAAGCTTGTGTACATGATGTTTAAATTAATTAATGATATTATTGTCACTTAATAGTGTCACATGTGTTTTGAGCAATCTGTACGTCACACTCGGGCGTATTCCGCTTTAGCCGGGGTGTTACACCAAGCAAGGCTGTGTTGGAAAGGATAAAACAAAATAAAAAGAAGAGAGTAACTGAAGAAGTTGATTCATAAAATTTTATCCCTGTTTATCCAATCTTTTCCAGTCATGAAGTACTTGATGTTGGAGAAGTGGAAACCATGGAAGAATATGAGAAAAGACAGTCAAGACACAGAGAAAGCAATGATGAGGAACCTATGAAAATGGAGAAAGTTGTCTTTGTTAAAAGAAAAATTGAAAGACAAAACATCAAATTGAAGAATTTGTGCCTTTCTCTATTGATTTTGATAGTCTGAAGACTCAGAAGACTCTTGGAGTCAAGACACATAAACCAAGTGAAAGGTTCAAGAAACCAAAAGAACATGAAATTTTCAAAGGAAAGGTTTGGTGCAGAAAGTATGATGAGTGTGGTCATCACACAGACTTCTGTAATGAAAGACTCAAATTCAAGCTTTTCATGTCCTTGATGAAACAAAGTATGGACAAAACTTTGTTTTGTACAAGCAAATGTATGATGAATACCTGGGAAAGGGGAAAAGTTTGTGAAAAGGGAGTCCTGAAGATAGAAACCCAAAAGGATCAAATAAAATCAAAGAAACCTGTGGATAAGCATGCTCAAAGGAGTAAATCTCCTATGAAGATTGAAAGGAAGTATAAACAGAACACTCAATCCTTAAGAATCATTCCTGATAAGGATACTCAATCTGTTAAATCTGATGGTTCTCAGGAATCATCAAGCAGTGAGAAGATAAGAAATAGAAGAGCATTTCCTAGAAAGAAACCAACAAAACTCACTAGTGATGAAAATTTTCTGATGAAACATGGATTTGAACCTGAAGGATTCCTTTGGAAACCTAAGGTTGAAACCAAGGTTGAGATAGTCCTTGATGTGTGAGACTACTCTGAAAAGAAAGACTATGTAGTAAAAGAGTGTGACATAGCATCAGAAGATTGTCTAGGTTCAACCTCATTTGTTAAATCTCCAAGATAATATGGGTATGAAACAGACAATTTAGACAATATAGAAGTTACACATGAAGATCCTGAACCAACAACACTCACTTCCCAAGCTGCCTCTGAAACTGAATCTGATGAGTTGCAAGTTGATACAGCTTGCACTTCATCACTCAACTAATCAAATTTTCTTTTGTGCAGGAACATTCCACTCCACTGAATGACATATGGTATATGGATTGCATCAGGCTCCTAGATCATGGTATGATGAGCTGTCAAATCATCTTATTGAAATGGTTTTCTAAGGGGAGCCATTGACAAGACACTCTTATACAAAAGAAAGGGATCGGACTTGCTGTTGTTACAAGTCTATGTTGATGAGATCATCTTTGGTTCAACAAATGAACAAATGTGCTTGGAGTTTGAAGGGGTGATGAAATCCAAATATATCATGAGCTCTATGGGAGAAATGAACTTCTTTCTGGGACTGCAAGTTCAGCAAAAGGATGAGGGGATCTTCATTCACCAAACTAAATATGTGCAGGATCTCTGATGTACCTGACTGCTACAAGACCTGACATTATGTTTGTTGTAGTGTGTCTGTGCAAGATTCCAATCAAGTCCAAAAGTCTCCCACATGAATGTTGTTAAAAGAATATTCAGATATTTGAAGGGAAGACCAGATTTGGGGATTTGGTATCCAAAGAACCAATCATTTGATCTAATTGCCTACACATACAGTGATTATGATGGCTTGCAACATGAGCAGGAAGTCAACCTCAGGAGGATGTCAATTCTTGGGAGAAAGGCTAGTGTCATGGCAATGCAAGAAGCAAACAACTGTCTCAATCTCAACTGCAGAAGCTGAATATATTACTGCATCTGCCTGTTGTGCAAAAGTTCTATGGATTCTGAACCAGATGCTGGATTATGGTTTGAATTTTCTGAATACCCCTATTTTCATTGATAATATTGCTGCATACTTTACTGTAAAGAATCCAGTCCAACACTCAAAGACTAAGCATATTGAAATCAGACATCACTTCATTAGAGACTGTAATGAAAAAGGTATGATTGAAATACAGAGAGTTGACACAAGTGATAACTTGGCAGACCTATTCACCAAGCCACTTGACAGAACCAGATTCAATTTTCTTTTGAAAGCTGCTGGGTATGATCAACTCAGATGAAGTCTGATTGAGGATATGTGCTTAGTGTGTGTCTCAATATGCTAATTGATTATTTTTGATTGAGATCACATACTTTGAATGTTGAATGAATATGTTATGAATATGTTACCTGTTTACTGTTATCTGTTTTGTGCTTAACTGTTTATCTGTGCTATTTATGTGTCATTGATTCTAATGATTGACTATCAGTAAACTGTTTTGACATTATGATAAGTAGTTTGGATTGATTAAACTGATTAAATGCTTATCTGATGTCATGAGTAATCACTTGATTATGATTGCTTGAATATGTGTGTTATCTGATCATCTTGATGTTATTAGGATAGGATAGACTATGAATGTTAGAAATGTCTGCTTGTTCTGATTATGTTAAGAATGATTAAGATTTGGATATGTTACAACTGTGTGTGTCAAAATATGTCTTTATGTCAAATTTAAAGGTTTCAAATGAATTTTTCAAATGAATTTTGTGCATAATCACAAATTTTGATCAAAACATAAGCAAGTTGTTACTGGTGTAGAGATATGATAATACTATTCAGTTCAAGCTTTAAAGAAGCTTAAAAGAAGGATTTTTCAATGAAAAGTCTCTGGTAGTTATCTTTGCTGAAAATTATGTCATTGCCCAGTTAGAAGGACATACACTTGTGTATGTTTGGTCCTGCAATCTGAAAAGATTAAAAGATAGCCATTAACCAGAAAACTGAAAGCATTTGGGCAATTAAAACCTGTTTTCTATTCCTTCACTTAAAACTATGTCAATAGCTCTGACTTTGATAAGGACATATACTCACAATGTATGTTTGGTCCTGTTGACCACAAGTGGTCAAACAGAACAGCCATTTACCTACCAATTAAGAGTCATTTGGGTGATTGAATATTAAACTGAATATTATGGGAAATGATAGTACATTGACTACTTAGCCAATCATATGGATTTATTAGCTAAAAGGACTCTTAGTACAGTCATTAATATGTATCGTTGCTTTCTCATGATATGTAAAATCTAAGGTGATATAAACATAAAGAATATGCTAAGATTTATGTGGAGTTACATTGTTGTATATGCCTGTTCCTAGATAAATCTTTTCAAATGATAGGCAGAAAAGTGATTATCGAGTCATACACAAGCCTGTTGGTCTTTGGTTACCCAAAATGAAACATCTTTTAAAGAATGACAAAGAAAAGTTGTGAACTACTTTAATTTCAAAATTTTGTCAACCAAAAGTTGATACTTGTTCAACAAATTTTTATTAAGAAAATACAAACATGAGGGTTAATTACAGAACTACAAGGGTGGAGGCAATAATATAAGTCCTTTAAACATCCTGAATGAAAGGCCTGTAAGTCCGACTTGCGTGGCATGTAAGTCCAACGTTCAACTCACATATGTTTGTAGACATGAAAAGAAATATCTTTTAAATTTTCAAAATATGTTCTGACATTGAAGTTTTAACCAAAACCAGGGGGTCAAAGTCAAATTGGGGTGATCTGGAGAAAGCCAATAAGCCTTGAGGATAGATAAGGATCATCAAAACACAACATGTTGTTATCCATTAAATTTTCTGCAACTTAAATGAAACTAAATCACATCACCAAAGAAATGAAAATCATGTTAAGTCTAGACCTGGTGTTGACCTGTCTTTGTAGTCATAATAATGCTGAGAATGAAGTATTGAGAAAGCTACTTAGTCAATATGATCCCATTCCTGAGATCTTTTCAGTTTACAAAAGAAATTGTTTTGAAATGAAACATAACTGAAATTTGATCTCTAAATGCACCATTTGCTCTTAAACTATGATCTGAAATGATACATATCTTAGAAATGTCTCTGACAAGTGGTTTAAGTCAAAAAGTGTTGCATTTTTCCTAAAATAGGTTGAATATGTAAGTTCGGGCAAGGTTGGATGTTTCTGACCTTCCCGGGCACAAAACAGTTGAATATGGTTGAATATGTATTTTCGGGTAAGGTTTAATGTTTTATAATCTTTCCGAGTATACTTAGATGTCTTTATCTAAGTTTACTATTTTCGGGCATGTTTTGAAGTATTTGATACTTTTCGGGTAGAGTTACTAAATTAGTCACTTTCCGGGCAAGCCTGATTGCTTATGATAGAATACGTATTTTCGGGTAAGGTTTGATGCTTTATAACCTTTTCGGGCACACATAGGTACTTTTATCTAAGTTTGTCTTTTTCGGGTATGATTTGATGATTTGAATTTTCCCTGGTAGACTATCCTATTTAGTTTAGTTCCCAAGCATACCTGATGTGTGAATTTGTTAATCCTAGGAAGCTTAGTGCTAACATAGGATTGACGGGCAAGCTCTTTGAAATTTTTGACTATAGTACACGTAGGTGTTTTATATTTAATTTCTTTTCGGGCATGCTCTGTATTACTTGTGATTATGATTGCTTTGAAATTACAAGTGTTTTTCGGGCAGACTTTGTCTTCCGGGCACACTTTATATTCCGGGTACACTATTGTTCCCTCAATATACTTGGTAATTTCAAAATTTGACTTTCCGAGTACACTGTTTGCAAGATATCATTTCGGGCACAGTTTATACTCTATGAAAGTTGTTCGGGTATACTTTGTAAAGAAGGTTGTTCGGGCACAATATCTTAGGAAGGTTGCTCGGGCACACTGTTCATCAAAGTGTGTTTGATTGAATGTGTTTCTGATTTTTATAGGGATTATGCTAGATTGAGTTACTTGATTTATATTTGAGAAATTTATTTGGGTATCTTAATTGATTCCTAGCAAGAATGCTTATTTGATAGTTTATACTTGATTATTTATCTTGTGATTAAGTTCTCAAGAAATCTGGCATTTCGGGCAAGCTTTCTTCATATTTACTTGACTTTAAATTAGTTAACTTGACCGAGCAAGGATTGTAGGTGGAAGATACCGAGTAAACTTTGCCAATTAACAATGAAAATTTTTCCAAGGAAAGTTTTAACTTCTAAATTTTATTGGGTAAGGTTTTAAATTGGATAAGATCATTATGTTTGACAGCTAATAATTCACTACACGACAAAATGCATTTAAAACCTACTTTCAAAAGGTATATAAGGAGGAGTTAGGGATATTTTCAACATTATTTTCCCTCTCTCTCTCTCTCTCATTCCACTGCAACTGCTTACTATCAAGAAAACCCAAACCGACCTATCGCATTCGATTATAACAAACCCTAACTTTACCAGCCCACTAATTTCGACTCGGTAAGCAATAATAACTTGTTTTCCGACCAAGATTAGTCGATTATGGGCTTCGATTATGTAATTGATTACTAATATTCTGTTTTTGTGTTTAGGTTATTAATTTGTCGAAGATCGGGTTCTTAATAAAATTTCTCTTTTTCTTCTACAAACTTATAACTTGAAATTGTGTAAAGTAATAAATTTTATGCTAATTTCACTTTGAATATGTTTGATTGTGTTGTTTAGATATGGCAGAAGAAGAAGAAGAAGAAGTTCAACCTAAGTATGTTTTTGAAAGAAACACAACATGTGTGCACTATTGCAAGTCACACCTAACAACGAGCCGGTGGCGAGAATGATTACTTGGATGGCTCGATCGAATGTCAGCTTTACTTTCACTGAATGTCCTGTCATCTACAGAAATCATTCACTGGAATTCTGGAGATATGCAGAACCTGTTGAAGATATCAATGGAAAGAGAATAGAAGAAACTGTTGCAAGACAAGAAATACACATAACTGAAAGGATGATAAAAAGATGCTTGCGGTTGAATGATGATGACCACAATCCAATAAACTTCAATACAGCACACCTGATGAGGATATTTGAAGAGACGATGGGTTATCAAGGAACAGTCCATGATGTACAATTTCAAAAGGGAATGTTCCCTATGTTGTATAGATTTCTTATTCACCATGTGATACAGGGATTTGCACCAAGAAAAGGTTCATGGACTCTGATGAGTCGTGATCTAGCAAATGCCACTGTGGGGATTATATATGATTTGCCTTTCAATTTTTCAAAAATGATTTTTAATGGATTGGTATCAAACTTGAAGAAAGCTGAGGTAGATAGATTTCGGCAGTACCCAAGATTCCTACAGATAATCTTCAACCGTGAAATACAAAATCTACCCACTATTGGCATTACACACCTACCGCAGAACACAGACACTTACAGAAGAATCAGAAATCCGGGTGTGGTCAATAGATTTGACTCAAATGTTCCATTTGAGATCTTGCCATGGTTGTTGGACCATGACTTGAATGTGATGCCAGTGCCTGAGTTGAGCTCAGAGGAGGAAGGAGGGGAAGATGATGATGATGAGGATGATGATAATGGTTCTGATGATGGAGATGATAATGTTGATGATGGAGATGAAGGAGGGGCTGGTGCAGCTATGGATGATGATGTACCTGATCAGGGGGAGCAACTGGAGAATCAAGAACAACCTATTCCAACACCACCACAATCACCATCACACATTGACCAACCCATTATACCATCACCATCACATACTCCACCACATCAAATCACTCAATCCCCACCCCAAACCCTAACCATAAGCCAACCTGAAACATCAACACATGTATCCCCAACACCACTAACATCAAGCCCAATTCATTCTGATCCATTTATTCCAAGCCCACCTCATACACAATCACCACCACAATCTATTTTACAAACTCACACCACAAACCAAGAACAAACTGAATATGAACTATTTTCTACATCACCACCTACAACACCACCCACTTACACTGACTTATTGACCTTGTTAAAAGAAAATGTTGAACTAAAAATAAGGAATGAGGAGGTGACAATGGAAAATGTAATGTTGTTAGATCAATTGGTACATGCAAAAATGAGAATTCAAACCCTGGAGCAGGAGGTTGAGAAGACCTCAGCTGCCCCAAAACAGGGGGAGAATGAAAACTTGCCGATCGACTCAAGGGTAGATGTTGAGACTGAAACTGAAACAGGTGTAGAGAATGAAGACATTTTGAAATTGATTTTGAATGTGTATGATAGTGAGGATGAGGATAGTGAGGAGAGGAGAATATAAGAGATAAATTATGAAGCTGATATGTCTGATGGTGCAGAACAAGATTATGATGTGAATGATGAGACTGTGAAAGTAGTATGGAGTGAGGAGAATAGTGAGGCAAGGTATGAAAAGGAGATTGAAAACGAATTAGAAAATGTGAATAATGAAGTGAGAAATGAGAATGAACTTGAAAAGACAAATGTTGAAGAGATGTAGCTGCTACTGATATAGCAACTGATGTCTTAACTGACATACAGACGGATGTAGAAACTGAGGTGATGAATGAAGGAGATACGGCTAATGAGGAGCTGTTACTTACTGAACCAGAAACTGAACAACCAGAAAGCTCCAAGAGGGTAGAGTATGACCCTGAATTAGAAGCACTTGAGAAGGAGATTGATGACTATAGACAATCTGATGATGAGGAGGAAGAAGTGCCTAGAAGGATGGATAAAGGCAAAGAAAAAGTAACAGAAGAAGAGCCTGTTAAGGCCTATCAAGAAAAAGATGTGTTGTTTAGAGAAGATGCTGAAGCTGATGCTGCTACTCTAAGGGAACATGAAAATATTATGAGGGAAACAAGGGACAGAGAAATATTGGCCCAAACCATGGACCCTGTAGAGTTAGCAGAGCAGGAAACCTTCATCAATCAAGCCAATCTTGCTAAAGAAATTATTGAAGAAGTGGCTGATCAAGATGTGATTGAGGCTATGATAGATCTGAAGAGAAATGAGGAAGTTGACAATTCCTTAGCTATGGTGGTTAGCATGTTTCAAACCCAAAGTCAACAAGAAACAAAGTCAAATGAAACTGCTGAACCAATCGATCTGAATACTGATAAAATGGTTGAAGAGGAAATTGGTGAGTCCATTGCGTCAATGGCTACAATGAAATGGGCTCAACAGATAAAGATGACATTAGACAAAATCCTGATGAATGGGAGTATGTGGATGATCCCAAGTATGGAAAGAAATATTCAAGAAAAAGGGATAGACCAGAAACATTTATGCCAGCTGAAGGGACTGAGTCTGCAAAGAAAGGAAGATGGGATGATCAAAATAGATACTTTGTAGAGACTCCTGATGATGAGGTAAGCCCAATCAGGGCAGTCCCATTACAAACCTTGCAACCAGGTGAAAGAGTTCAAGGTGTTCCTGATGTGCCTATCAGAAGTGAATCAGATCATCCACCCTCTGATGAACCCAAGATTGATGCTGTAAATGATTTAACTGAAGAGGAGGATGAATCTAAGGATTCGGATGATGATGATAATCCTGATGATGATCAAGGAAAGAGTGCCAAGACGGCAAATGTTGTGACTCCAAAAGTAGTAATGACTGATGAGCAGAGAGCAAACATTGAGCAGAGTTTGTTGAATGCTAAAATGAACAATCCTTTGATTAAGAAGCTAAGAGCACTTGGTGTGAACTTTGAAAGTGTGGCTCATATGAATGATAGTGAGTTGAATCAGAGACTTGAAGAAGAAAATGAAAAGATCAAAAGAGCCATGCAACAAAAGAATAAAAATGCTCAGAAACACAGAGAATATCTGAGAAGGCATGGATACTCTGAAAAAGACTTGAGCCATTTCAATCATGATAAACTCCAAGACCTTTACAACAGTGAAAGAGAAAAGGTGATTGAGAAATGTGTAAAGGAGAATGAGAAGATTGAAAAGTTGGAAACTTTGAAAGAGAAGTTTGGAGGGATGTGTTGCCGGAGAAAGGTTTGAAGCCTGAAATTGTTGAGAACCTATCTAGAGAATCAGTATTGGACCAATACAATAAACTGAAAAGAAAAGAAAAACTGAAGAGGGTCCAAACTGAGAGCTCTGCTAAACAATCTGAAACATTTGTTGATCCTCCAATAAAGAAAAGAAAGGTAATGACTCTGAGGGAGAAACAGAAGATTCAGAAGGAAATGTCAAAGGAACTACCTATTGTTGAAACCCCAACTCCTCAAGAAGATAAGCCTGATCCTGAAGATGAACTAATTGTTCCTTGGGAGAATGAAGAAATGATAAATATTCTAAGGGGGATAATGATAAACCAAAGGGGAATGGATGAAGCCTCTTTTGATGCATTAGAAAAGGAAGATTTGAAAAATCTTTTCTACATTCAAAAGGCTGATTGGGAGAAAGCTCTAAGGGAAGGAGAAAACCCTAGAAGCTTTGTGGATGGAAAATTTGTACCTGCTGGTCTGTCAAACAGACCTGGTATTGAAAAAATGTTGCTCACTCTTAAAGAACAAGCTGGACAAGATGTAGTTGAACTAGCTAACCTTCCACCTGAGATGGTAGAGGCAATCTACATCAAAACTTTCAATCTGGGGCCAAGAAAACCCATGAAGTCTATTCCATTTAGGCCTCCAATCTCAAGAAGACATCCACAAGGTGGAAGAGGTGAAGGTGGAAGAGGTGAATCAAGTAGGTCTGCACTACAAAGAACATCAAGACCACAATCAGATGTGGATCTTCCCAGAGAACTCTACTTTGATTTTGTATCTGAATGCTTAAGAGTGATTATGGAAAGCAGAAAGCTAAGAGAGATAGTTGTGAGAAGTGACTTTTATGAGTATACTCAAGAACAACTAGAAAGAATGGACACACTTGACCTGTATGATTATAGAGACAGAAACAAGATGGCAGGAAGGCAAATGAATGATCTCTCAAAGTTTTTGAAGAAAGAATCTGACCAGGGATTCTGGTTCTTAAAAGAAAAGAGAAGTTGGAGAATGATTCAACTTCACAGATCGAAAAGGTCAGAGAAGTTATTGAAAATGAACAAAGCTGAACTGTACTACCAACTGAATGTCAGAGACAGGAATCCAGTGTCAAACTTGAATGCATGCTTATGCCTTGAAGAAGAATGACACGCCCCAACTACACAGTCCAAAGAAATGGCATCATTACTGAAGTTGAATACAAAGAAAATGTTGACCATTATTTGCTGAAAAACTCTGATGGAAAAGTACTGGGGATAATTAAGAAGGATGAAGACTTGAATTGCTTGCATAATGAAGATCTAATGGATATAAGGGACTTGGTCATACCGGAAGGTCATACTCATTACCGATCCCTTGATATCTTTAAAATAAGAGCTGCATCAGTGATAGCAAACAGAAGGCAAGCCGCACACAATGCAAGGAAGAGACAAGATTAGGATTTGATTTGTAATGTCGTTTGACAACTTTTGAATATGTAACTGTTTATGTAATTTGACTATGTAACTTTGACTTTAATTTGATGTGTATTTTAATCCTGTGTAAGTAACTATAGATATGTTTTGGGTCAGCTGAGGTGTTCCAATCTAGGGGGAGATTGTTGAGTCAAGAAATTGACCTAAGGGGGAGATTGTTAAGTCAAAGACTTGTTCTATGGAACATATGGAAGATTGGAATCTTCTCAACCTTCTCAGAATTTGCTAAGTATGGATCCGGGCACACCTTAGACTTCCGAGAAAGCTTTTACTTAGCTGGGTACGATATCTTGTCTATCGGGCAGGGTTATCTTCTTGAAGTCTTCTTTAGTGGAAATCCGGGCAGGGTTTGCAAATTAGTGTATTACCGGGCAAGGTTCACTAGTTTATGCACGTCCGGGCATGGTGCACTGTATCAAGCAGGTTTGTTCTTCATAGCCAAGTAAAGTTCACTTTCGAGTAAGCTTTAGGCTAACCAAGCTCCTGAAGCCAATTAATTGGAAGACCGAGCAAGGTATTCATTAATAAATATGGTCCAAGTAGGCTTGATGATTTAATGATATATCTCAAGTATCATCGGGCAAGGTTCAACTCAAGCACGGAACAGTGCTACCAAGCACACTTTGCTAATAAGCTATTCTCTTGCAAAGGGTTGAAAGAATCATTGAAGAACAAGGTTGCTCGTAAGGGTTTGTCGGGCAAAGTCTGGCAAAGTCAAGAAGATTGAAGTCTCCCTGGTGAGTGTTTTACTTGGTAAAATACTCTTCAAGTAAAGTCTACCCGAAAACTGATTCCAAGCACACTTCTATATTACCAAGTCCTAAAGGATGGCAGAGCATACTCGGAAAGACAAAATTGATGCAAAGCCTACCCGGAAGACTTGTTTTACACTTAGGATTATTTCTGAATATGTAATTTGAATATGTCTTATCATTTAGGGTTTCTAGAAGGAATGACAGCTGTCCGCAAGTGTCAGACCTATAAAAGGAATAATTGGGGCACACCTGAGGATAAGAGACAGCATACAACACTGAGAGAAGCGGCTGAACATTGATTGAGAGAGAATATTATTGTGTGTGACGGCTGTCTTAGGATAAACTTTCCTTCAAGAAACCCTAAATCGATTACCCTTTGTATGATGAACTTCGTATAAATGGAAATCTTTTGAGTGAATCTTGTCTGTGTTAGTTATCTTTGATTATTTATTGCAACTACTCTGTTTATTATTGATTCCGCCTTTAATAAACAGTAATCTTTCTAAATATAGCAACCCGTCATTAACTCTCTTGTCGGCACATTTATTTGTGTGAGTTATGACATGATTTGAGTAAGATCCAGCTGAAATCGGGGACCTGACAAGTTTTGTTATGGGGGTTATGGTTCACCTGTGCATAAGGTTAAATTCTTATTCAAAGTCATTGCATTCTAGTGAAGGTTCGATGGTTTAGTTTTCGTTTTCCAATGTCAACGAGAAAATTGAATTATCTTATGGAAAGGTATTATTATAGAGTTTGTCATGGTCGGGAAAAAATTCAAGCTAAAATGGGAGTTAACAATTGATCAGGGTAAGTATATCAACAGGAACCTTTAGCTGGGGCGCACAAACATGGTGTCGGTTTGCAAGGGGTTCATAAAACTTTGCATATACATTAAGGTTAGAGGTCTTTCCATGAAACACTAGAGAGGTTTTCAAATCAGATGATTTTCCTAACAAAGTTTGAAAAGGATGTCTTAAGTTGTCCAAAATAACTTGCATATTGGTAAGTAAAACATCAAATTTTATCAGGATCCATCTTCAATCGGCTAGTCGCACCCCTCAGTTACATAGCATGCTCAACGATGTCAACTAGTGTTGGACGAGTTATGAGATCTTCCATCAACGGTGGAAACTTAGGTTTGAGATTCACGGACTATAACCACACTATAAGAGTCATCAGGATTGACATGCACCATAAATTATTATTAAGTGTGCACCCAAAATAATAATTCGATTTACATGATCAACCCAATTCATCCCACCATGAGCCAAACTGTCCCTTAGTTTGGATTGCCGAGTACAGAGTGACACTAGTCATGAAAAAGTCAACAAAAAGACTTGTTATTGATCATACATAGTTTAGTTAATATTTTCACCCAAAATATTGGTGGAAATAGATGACCGAGTATCCACTCGAGTCGAACACACTAAAATAGGTCAGCTTTATAGATTGTAGATGAATATATGATTGTGAATCAAACATGCAATTGATGTATGACTTCGATATAAGATTCTAAAAAATGAAGTAAGCATTCTGCCCTCTAAGTCATAATAGAGTTCGAGTGTACAATAAGCAAGATGATTTAAGTTGCGTAGTCAATCTACTCTTCCAGCAATATTGACTAAAGGTGTGAGCGTGCGGTTTAGGATAGAGGAAAAAAAATGATGAAACCTCAATGTTAATGAATTTTTGTCAAAGTTCCTCCAAGGATCTGCCTCAACGCGGTGTTTCTCGCCCGAGACTCAAGTTTTGATTTTCATGTGGAGTATAGCTAGCAAGTTCAGAATACTCACATTGGTAAATAGAGTAGGGACTCACTTTAGACTAGCCCAACCCTCGAAGAGGTTATACTCGTTTGGTGTTGCCCGAACAAGGGCCTTAGATGACTCGTATTTCCCGACGATGTCCTTGCTATGGTATTTCCTCAGCTCCAATGATGAGAGAAGGAGTGAAGGTTCTGATGTGACAACAAGAGTGGCGTGCTCCTCATCCGAGGATAATGTTGTGGATGATGTCGACACACCCGTATGGCATCGTAGTTTTAAGTGGTTATGTACTAACATACCACGTACTCCAAGTATAAAATTAATGTATATCAAATCCATGATTAATATGCTTGTCATGAATGAGTGTAGAAACTAAGTGTAAAACTAATGCAGTGTGAATACGACGCGTACACATATGCAGTGCATGCATGAATTAAATGTTTGTCTGGGTTTGTCAGTATTAATACCGACACAAATCTTTGAAAACAGTTATAGACTTGTTTTTTAAAACAAACCTAGTTCACTATATCCAATGTCTCTAATACCAATCTGTCACACCCTCAATTTTCATCTAACGGGGTTCTAGCGTGAGGCGCGTGACATACCAGGATCTAGCCATGTGTCATAACGAACAATCAATTTTTAATGGAAAATCTTGACATAATATTTCTCATCATAAAAGAGGTAAGCACATTAACACTAAAATTTTACATTTGCGGAAGCGTATAATTAATTAAAACACTTAAAAACTCATAGTGTGTATCAAGACACCTAGACATAACATTTATTTAAAGACTCCCATAATACTTCGATGATGAATGGGGTCCATGAATCCTTGACTCATTTCAACTTCACACGTGCAATTTAAACACCTGAGAAAAACATGCTAAACGGGTCAACACAATGGTTGGTGAGTTCACGGGTTTGAGTTTAAAACAAGTTTGTTTAACAATCCCGTAAGTGAATAAGTAATCATTGTAATGAATAAAGTACGGATAATGTATCCATATGTAATACCACTAGTTAATTAGGCTAGTAATAATGATACATTAGTGTAAGTTCCATTGTGACCGAGACTGACTTGTTAGTTCGTTGCCACCCACGGAGTCTAATACAAGACTAGTGCATATTGCGTTTCGATTAATGAAGACACCAGACGACTCCCTCTCCCGAGAGCCCCGAGGGGGTTCGTCAAACCCAGTAGTACTACCTTTCATTACCCAGCCAATGTACAATTGTTAACGGTCCAATGTGTATGGGGGACTTCAATTTAAGTTCACTATGCACACATGAGGTATTAACAAAGTCTACAATATCCAAAAAGTTTTGTATTCATGTTTTCTCCCCCAAAAGGAGTAAGTTAAAAGAAGGGCAGTGAAACTCACCTCGAATGCGGTTTAAATGGAAGTCAACTACTTAAGTCAAAGTTTCATACTAGTACCCTAAACAATACAAGTATGTAAGTATTTGCTAAGCAGTTCATAGAACCCTTAGTATGCAAACAATCCCATTGTTTATTAGTGGTTGAACAAAGTTTGATTTTGCATTTACTTTGACCAAAGTTTAACATTGTTGTTGACCTTTGACCAGAACGTTGACTGACAACCCGTTTTTAACTTTTAACCAATTACATTAACTTATAATTGTTCTAAGTTATATCCAGTTACACAGTTAACTTTCATGCACGTCACTAACACATAATCACTTTTCACGCAAGCACTATGACTAACCAAGTATCTACCACAACCAAGTTCAACGAGTGAGACAAACCATTTAGTCAAGATGGTTTCTAGTTGGCAACAAAGTTGTAATCGTCTATCACAACAAATAGTGCACAAAATTGGTCATTAGACTCATCATAATCCATGTAATATCAAGCCGACTTTTCAAGACAGATTCTAGGCTACAAAAACATTTTTTCAACCTTAACAAAATATTTAAATAAACTATAAAACTTTTACCACAGAAAGATAAAGGTATTGGGTACATCACTAGATTTTTTTTGTAATTTTTCAATAAATATAAAAATCATAAAAATTCATGCAACACAGTAACCTACGTTCAGCTCTTTTCATGTGCAACAAAAAGTATTAATTCAGTAAAAATTCCGTATAAGTCCAATTGATGCAAGACCAATTGAGTTTGTTTCACAAATCAATCCATGACTTTCTAGAAGTGGAATTACACAAATATTCATTTATAAACTCAATTTATAAATTGTACAAGACAGACCAGAAAATAACTCGTTCAGCCAGAATTGACACGTGAATTTGTAAATTCATAAAAGGAAATAAAAAAGAATTCAAAAATTATTATTTTGAAGTTTTGAAAACTAGATTCAAATTACTTATTCTTAGAATAAAAAATCAATAAAAAAGACCACGACATCAATAAGTTATATCATTAACAATATAGAGATCCAATTCTGTTAGCAGGCAGATTCAAATCTAATTTCACAATAATCAGGTTTTTAACATTTTTATGATTCTAAATCACCAAGGAATCATTTTATATGATTAAAACACATCTTTTTATTGTTCATACAGATTTTATTACAAAAATATTCAGAGTTTTCATATCAAGAAACAAACAAAACAATCTTAACATGTACATTGTCAATTTTATCGTATTTCATTTTCTTATGATTTCATGTGCTTGGATACTTTCATCCCGCAATCCCGAATCAAAGAAAAGTAAAAAAAACATATAAAAACGTGCTTACTTTCTTGTTTCATCAATGAACACTCCAAAACCTTGATTCAAGAATCACCAAAACCAATTGTATGTATGTATGTCTAGAGAGGAGTTGTAAAGAAAGTGTTGTGTAGAGAGAAAAATGTGATATGTGTGTGGGTAATGTGGATTTCGGCCAAGGAAGAGAAAGGTTTTCAAATCAAAGGTTATGTAACCAAAATCTTATTAAAAACAACTCTCATCAACAACAATTAAACTACTATTAATCAATAATGAACTTTAGGTTATGACTTTTATTTAATAACATGTATCATGTAACATTTTTTATTCAAGTGTACTAGGTATAACATAAGCTAAAGTTCATGGTACATTTTAATAATTAACATGTACATGTAATATAAGATGCATGTAACAATCATTCTTGACCATTTCTTACACATAACATACATAGACATGTAACATATGACATGTAGCATGTAACATACATTACCATAGTTCATAATGTAACATGTGACAAGTAGTGTCTAATATATATCACATTAGTTTATGGTGTAATATGTGACAAGTAGTATGTAATATATATAACACTAGTTTATATAACACGCCACATGTAGCATCTAAAATATTGCCTACCATATGTATCATCACATTTGTAACAAGTTATCATATTTCATATAATATGTTTTATAAAATTTGTAACAAGTTTATTATTTTAATTAATAGCACTTGTTATTGATGTTAGGCCGCAAACGACTGAGACAAACTCGTGTGTGTGATTATGCGACATGCATGCTAGTTTTTTAAATGAGTTAACAAAATTAACTATGACATGCAACATGCATCTTAGGATCTTCAAAAACCCAAGTAATTAGTAGTTGTAACTTAATTTCTATGATTGAATAGATAAGATTATGTGTTCTTGGGTTAAGATTGATCTTAGTGATTGAAAATCAAGGATGCATGTGTGTGTATATGAGTCGTGTTTATGTATGCATGTGTAAGGGGAAGTGTTGAACCCTCCCATACATGCATACATTCATCCTAAAGATCATATTTGGATTGTTGAGTGTGACATTTGTCAATTTTTATTCGTATCCGTATTTGTATATGTATTTGTTAAACCGACATGTTGTGTCGTTTCAATAAAATTGTTTTGTCGTTAATCATTTAATATTAATTACGACGATTTATAGTTATTTCTCATTCATTGTTTATCTGATTAGTTCAAATAACGAATCTCCGAGCTATACAAGTTTATAAAATAATCAAACTCCAAACTATACGGGTATAAAACGTAAATAATCCCAAGATAATAAAATATACCAAGTTTCAATTAAGTTACATATGGATATAAAGTTCAAGGGTTAAACATAAGTAAAAATAGTTTATATATATTTAAGAAGTTCAGGGGTTAAAATGTAACATTTGAATTTAAAATATATTATAATAATAATAATAATATTAATCATCAGCCCCCCCCCCCTCTCCTCCCCTTCGATTTTCCATTTAACCGGTCGGCGGCGGCGGAGAAATTCCGGCGACCTATTAACCTCCTTAAATCTCGTTCTTTGACCTGATTATTTAGTTTGACGAGTTTCTCCACTAATTAGGAACATTAATCAACTCAATTAACAAATAACAATATCATTTTAACGGCTGATTAATCCGGGTAACCGCCGGAATATTAGTAAATCCAATTAACACTCATTAACACCTAGACGTTCCAATTGGCACTATAAATAAGACCCAAAACATCATCTAAACTTGCACCAACTTTCCTATCAACCTCAAACTCTCTCTGTAACCCATAGTTTGGCCGTTAAAAACCGTTTTTCCGGGGAGACTCGTTCACCCACATTCCAGCACCATTTAAGGTATTTATTACATGGTTTTGATTCATTTTAACCCAACAAACGAAACCCCTAACTCTAAGTTAACAAACATGGAACGATTTTGGATAATTGATTATTTGTGGGGAAGATGATGAATATGAGTTTTTGTTTATAATTAATCGTTTCCATATTTTAACAAAAATGATGGTTTGGTCCAGTGGTTGTGTCTGCTTAGTATGGTTGTCGAGACCCGAGTTCAAACCCGGGTCACAGCAGATCTTTCCATAATTTTTTTTTGAAAACTGTTTTATTAATTTTAATAAACCAAATATATATTTACAAAATCATTTAAAATAAATAAAAATAATTTTATAGTTAAATAAAAGTTGTTTTAATTTCCGTTAGCATTTTCGTTTAAGTATCGACTTTTACAAACCTAAACCGCTCGTTAAAACTCGTAGAATAATTATAATATATATAAAAGGTCGTTGTAACTTTAAAATGAAACATACCGATAACGACAAATTCCTTAAATATTATTAATCTTGTAAATAATATTATAATAATAAACTTGATAAAACACGTTAACTTAAATATTAATACACTTAAAAATGTGTAACAAAATACTTATAAATAAAAATGTATGAACCTTAAAACCAACGTTATAGTCCCGTGAATTAGTTAGTAAGTTTTGTATTTCTTGTTTTAGCT
The DNA here is from genome assembly GCF_021521415.1 of Bidens hawaiensis. NCBI lineage: Eukaryota > Viridiplantae > Streptophyta > Magnoliopsida > Asterales > Asteraceae > Bidens > Bidens hawaiensis. The sequence continues at coordinate 40,835 of NW_027502303.1, read as the reverse complement.
CACGAGATTCAATCGTTCGATTTCATTTAACGCACTTACGGTTTTTCTTTTAAAGTCACCTCCAATCTCAAAGGTGAGTTTCTCACACCCCCTTTTACCCTTTTTAACTATTTTGGGGGTAGCATATATATCTTATCAACAATTCAATTTTGTTATTTATTATTACAAAATACAATTCGTTACATAGACTTGTGTGCTTATTTTCTTACTTGCTCAAAGACTACTTGCTCATGGTTTCCTCAATAAGTATGATTATACGCCCCCTTATGCACTCAGGACCTCAATGTTATGAGTGGAATAGGGAACCCCGGTCCGAGTACATTTGGTTGTTACCAAATGAAAAAGACATTACTTGCGCTATTACTACACCAAGTCTCATGGAATTGTATGGTTTTTATGTATTTGTATCAAACTTGTGTGAACTCACCAACTATTCAATTAGTTGACTTTATTTTATATATATGCTACAGATACTTACATTAGAGGAGGAAATGGCGAAAGACACTAGAAAGTTAGGTTATTTAAAGAATAAACAAGAAGACGTGTTTTATTCCTTTTACTTTGTTTTTTGTTTTGATAAACTTGTGTACTTGGGATTTGAATGAATTAATGACATTATTGTCACTTAATAGTGTCACATGTGTTTTGGGCAATCTATACGTCACACGCAGGTGTATTCCGCTAAAGCCGGTGTGTTACATTGAGATTGATTAGAAATGTTGTTAGAATATTGGATATTTAGGTGAAATTATGGATGAATTCGGTGATTGGGTTTGATGTTAGAATGGATATTGGATAGTTAATGATCTATGAGAGTAATGATATGAACATAATCTATTGAATTGCTAGTATTCATATTAAAGGTGGCAAGAACTTATTCATAATTTTGCAATTTAATGATTCTTGGATTACTTAGATAAATTGATAATTATTGATGATTGATGAAGACAGAAAATGATATTAATTGATATTGATTGATATTGACGATAGGTTGTATGTTAGAGGATTCATAATCTATTAACTTGAAAGACAATAATTGTTGAAAATTGTTAAATTACTAAATAAGGAAACTTTGTTGGATGCATAGTTTAATCTTTGATTGTTTTATGAATACTTAACATATACGATTTTGATAGATAACAGGATACTAACTTGAATTAGGATAGAATACATCATCAAAGTACCTATTGGATTATTGTATGGATTATTTGTCACCTACTTGATAGAAATAGAAACTTTGTAACTTGAATAATAAAAAAAAATTATAATCTAAATAGAACAATATATTGCATGAAACCTTGTCAAACTAGTTGAATGAGATAAACAAGAATCATACTTGATCATAATTGTAGGTTTGGATTAAAAAGAATTAATAAAAATTAAAAGTTACTATAATAGGAAACTTTGTTGATTTAACACTAAGGAAATTCATAAGTTGATTAGTTAGAGATGAAACACTTGAACTTGTGCATATATGATGAGATGATTTGATGATGGGATGATGATAGAAATGATCATATGCTTGTTGAATTGATTTAAAATGAACAAACATGATTAGGCATACACGTTAGAACATTCTAAAAAGGAATGAGGAATATATTTTAAAAGTACAAGTTTGGATTATTATAGATCATGACAATAATAAAGATCTGGACTTTTATTCTGATGATGTTTGTTATATAATACTTTGCTAAGTTAATTATTACCATTATTAGTAAACATAAATTATTAATTAGGAGTCTAAATTGATTGAAATGTGCTATATGAAATTATGTGATCAAATCAGAAGTAATAGTAAATTATATGCTATAATGTGTATATTTATTTCATAAGATAATTGGTGTGGACTTATTTGATTTATATTACTTGTCGTTAACTTTAACGGTCGAAAAACCGGCTTTTAAATGCAAACCGACACAACGATTAGGGACTATTTTAGAACAGCCCTAAAGTTGTAAAATACTCACATATAACATAAGTTAATATATGAGAAGAGGACAAGGTAACAAAACCTGGTCCAAAACGATTCGTGTTGCAAAAGACGACACGAAAACGTTAAAAGTTGTTATTGTAAGAAAATATTAACTAAAATAAAAAATAACATATTTTTGAAAAATAACTCCTAAAACTTAACTAATATATATGTAACAAATGTTTTCAAAGATTTAAAAGTAATATTATCATACGAAAAATCGACCGATTCGTTTTTAAACGCAAAACCGACAAAACCGACAAAGGAAATTATTTGTTTGTGTGCTTGTGTGGTCATTAGACTAAGGTTAACAAATAAAAGATTTTTACAAACTAAAACTCAAACCAAGTTTTATTAGTGGATACATAAACTCGAAGTATTCTAGGTCATTTAATTATGTAACAATGTATAATAAATTTACCCAACTCTTCAAGTTAATTTCATCTTATTAAAAAATATATATATATTGAAGCTACTTCGTTACAGCGATATCCAACCTCTATATCTATATTTTATCAAAAAATTAGTAGATTATACTTGGTAAGTTTATAAATAGATTAAGATAAAAGAGTACATATTTTATATAGAAAAACAAAACTTGACCTATACATATATATCATTGGCAAGACCAACGTGTACTAATATAGAACACGCGATTTTTGAAACGAAAAGCTTCGACTGTGAGTTTCTCTAAAAACCCCTCGTTTTTAAATAAATCGTTTTTATTGTGTTTTGGGGAAAAAGCATATTCTTTTATCGATTTTATTGAAGTTTTAAAAAGTATTTTATTTTACAAAACATGTAAAAAGTGGGATGAGTCAACAATTGGTTAAATAACTGTTAACCGAATTAATAAGAGCACATAAATATTGGTAGATCTATCGGGTAATGCCCCCCACTTCCAATAGCTTTGGGTTAAAAGTGAGAATGTTTTGAGATGGTATGTTTCGAGTTATCAAAACTCTGATAGTCATACATTTGTTGTATTCTTGGCTCCTCTACAACATTACGATTTGTTTAAAAGATAAAATGCTGCGTTTTTTATGGCAAATTTGATTATTATGAATTTTTAAAGATTAAATTACCATGTTAAAAGAACGGTAAGGAAAGAATATTGCCGTTGCTTATGGTAAAATATTATGATAATAATGGTCGTTGAACCATTATATGGTGAGATTTATAAGTATTCGTTTACTATGTTTCATAATAAATTGATAAAGTGTTGATTACTATAGTTTTTATGATAACTTGTATTGAATTTTCGTTTGCCATACTTTATAATAACATATATGTGTATGTATATATATAAGTATATATATATATTATTTTCGAATAAAGAGATCGAACTCACAAACATTTCTGTTGACGTTTATTTTAATATGTTTTTCTGGTAAGTGACGACCTCGAGGATATATGAAAAAAGAGTTTGTAGTGTGTTTGAATAAACGTGGAAACTGGGAATGTGATAAACCGTGCAGGTAGCACGTGTAAACTCTGATCATGTAATAACAGATTACTTTTTATAAATAAAGTCAAGCTTTTATTATTAAATATTATACTTTATTACGATTGGCTATCGGCGTCACGATCAAAATGACTTATTTAAATTCTTTTGCTGCCTTGATTAAGGTTTTCGGGGTGTGACAGTTACAATCAAGATATCTTAAACACAATATCTAGGGCCGTGCAATGGTTAAGAACCACGAGAACCGAACCGGAACCGAAAAAGACTGAAATTTTCACTAATCGGATCCTATTATAGTAAACCGGTTCAGTTCCAGAACCAAAACAGTCGATTCTCACTAATTGGTTCTATGTCATAACCGGTTCGGTCTTTTATTTATCAAATGAGTTGTGCAACTTTACAATTTTCAAAACAAGTTTATATAATTGTATGTTTTCTTTATTATAAAAATTAATTTAGATTACCATGACATCCATTATATTTTTTATTAAAACATAATTGTTGAAAGTAATAAATTATTAGTGACGATAGATTAAAAGAATATCATATCTTTTTATGTTATATTACCTTAAAAGTCTGAATCAAATATTGATCTTGGGTGTTAGGTATTGAATGCAAAGAAGATTTAAATTAAAGAATGATTAAATGCATATAGACTAATAAGTTACCTAGTACAAAATTGGAATTGTTAAATTTATTTAAAAAGTTTTTTAATATTACGGTTCTTCGGTTCCACGTCCATAAATTTATTTGAACCGGGAACCGTTTAATTCAAATACTGAGAGCCGAAAACCTTAAGGTAACCCACGTAAGCGGTTCTAAGGCACAAGTTTGGTTCCGATTCCTTAGTTCTGGCGTATCCGAACAATTTCTTGCTCACCCTTACAATATTCAATAAAAGATCTTTGCAATTATAAGTTAAGCACTATGAACGATATTTATATAAATTCAATAAGGCAAGGTTTATGAAAACATGTGCTACATCAAATAACTACGAATAAGTATGCACTGTTGTTTTATAATATATATGCAGGTAAGAAGACAGGCCAGCCGGCAGTCGTTGGTGGTTATGAATGGTGGCGCATAAAATGATAATCAGTTGTTCATTATAATAACATATGCGTTTTTTTAAGTAACAATATTAACACTAACCAAGCCATTATTTATTCACTAATTATTATAATGATTAAAGTTCATTTTCACAAATGTCTATTTTTCCTTCTCACTTTCACATTTTTTATTCCCTATCTTCCTCTCTCATAATTTCTCAATAAAAAAAAATATATCTGATTTTTGTTAGTCGATTGTAAAAGCATTCTCAATCTATCCTTATTTCCATCTCCATAATTATACTAAAAAACACTGTATTTCTCTGTTGTTCAATTAAATAATATTATTTTATAACTGTAACATTCGTCAATTTTCAGACCCGAAAATCGACCCTTTAAAATGTTCGATGTAATTCGGACATTCAGTTAATATTAAAGACGGTTAATTTGTTGAATATTTATGATCATTATGTTGCTTATGATTATCATGATGTTTTATTAATATTGTTATCTCAAACATTAAATTTGAGTCAATATCAATTTGGTTCATTTATGTTTTGATTACGTTTCATTTGTTATTCTTTCACTAAATATGATTAATTTCATATTTTTTTGATGACATTCAATTATATTTATTTACTTTGACCAATTTCATTACTTCCCCCCATGAGTTTCGCCTTTTCACTTGGTTTTGAAGATCATTAATTCACCTAGACTATATGCAAATGTATAGCATCTTTATCTTTCATCAATTATCGGTCAAACCATTTAATTTCATTATTAACTTTTGCTCAAGACTTGCCACTTGAGTAGCCATCAATTTAATTCGTTTTGACCTTGTTTTTAACGATTCTTGGCCTATATATACTAGCCTCTAGTTCTACAAACCTTCCACCACAACTCATTTCTCACTCAAAGCCTCTCTCTCTCTCTCTCAATTGTGTTCTTGCTTCCCAATTTGTGCTAAAGAGCAAGTTTGACCAAGAAAGTCAAAACGTTCAAGTTCTTCTTTCTATTTATTTTTTTCCATCATCGGGTAAGTTATTATTTTCCCTACAACACATCCTGTGTTCATCAACATATTGTCACTTTTTGTTGATAGTCATGGTTGTGTTTCACTACCACTTTTTTGGCTCATCTAACATTCGGTTATAAAAGTTTTATGTTAATGAAAAAAAAGAAACTAACTTTTACAAAACTAATAAAACCAAATAAAACATTTCCAACATGTCACTTCATCTTATCATTTCAAATATATTTGACATAAACCCGACTCAAAACCGGGTTCATGTCCGACCAAAAATGAACCACTCGTTTAACCTGTTTTCTTAAATAATTTTTGGTTCGAAAACGAAACGAACGCATAAAAATTAACTAATAAATATTGTAACATATATTTTTCCTAAAACTAAAATAATTTGACTATAAATCAAGTAATTAGCCTTTTTCTCGTAATTTATAAAAAGTAGAATAAAATATATTGTTAACAAACTTTTCGTTTAATATTTATAAACCGAACATGTCGACCACCTTTTTCTTATTTTTTTTCTCAGTCTTTTTTTTAACCTAGTTATTTGTTTATCTAGGGTCGTTCATTGAACCGGACTCGGTCAGTTCACTCGCTTAAGCCTTTCTCGCTTATTTGCTCGTTTTTGCCTCCCTAACATGTGAGTTTACATATCCCTCTTTTTCATCTTTTAAATTTTGGGGGTGGCATGTATACCCTATTTAAATTACTCATTTTATTTATTTATCTTTTTATAACACAATTCAATATATGTTTATGAGTGATTGTTGCATGCTCTATGATAATGCTTTATGTGCTTAATTGTTTATTTTATGTTTGGTGGTTGGTATCTCATCCTCATCTATCCTCATCTAGTATGATCATATACTTAGCCAGGTACTTTGATTTCGTATCAATAAGAATGGGTCAACATCTATTTAGTTGTTTACATTTTCATATGAATTGTAATACTCATCATTTACATATGAATTGTGGTTTTTATCTATATATATATATATATATATATATATATATATATATATATATATATATATATATATATATATAATGCACACTGTCCCGGTAAATAACCGGTCATAGACCACTTAAATCAAGATAATAAATTGTGTAACATTAAATAGTGCACTAAACGACATAATAGGAATAATTGACAGATTGGTGTCAGAGCCGAAGGCTATAAGATAGGTGGTTAAATATAACGGCCTAATAGCATGCTTAGGATCCCTATACGTGATATGCCTTTACGTGTTTGCACCCTTACTTATATTATTGATTGCAGTTGCTTAAATACTATTTAATGATTTAATATTATTCTTGTACACAAAATCACACACTTAATCCGAGGCTATGCCTCAATCTCAAAATTATTTTCAAAACTTTAGGACGATTTAAAAAAAAGGGAAATCCCTTAAGAAATCCCGCATTTTTACCCCCTCTCCTTGAGGATGATTCGTGGGATAGATTTGTAGTAACTGTAAGAGGGACGCACTTGTTTACCGAACCCTTGACACCAAGGCTTGAGAGCCTAAGGAAGTGCAATGCGCATAAATCTCAATCAACCGCGAGACCTGGTTGCCTTCCTGGAGTGTTCGGTAAGGGTGTGGAACTTATTAGGCCAAAGCATATCACACCAAACGTACCCGAATCTACTACCCTCATTGTATCAAATGTGGTCATGTGATGATCACACTCTTAAATCAAAGATGAGATTTTTGTTTAAATTTTTTTGTGAATATCTTCTCAAATTATCAATTTCATCAATACTCTATGTTAAGGTTATTAAAATTTTTATTTTGTATTCTCATGAATTTTCATAAAACTCGAAATTTCACACAGTTATACAATTTTTCTCTTTACAAAAACATAATAAAAAATTTTTTCACGTGTCGTCATTGTAACATGCCTTCTTCCCGCCTTATCAATCGTAACCATCGCACAGGCAACTCTGGCCGCAGCATGTCGTCCCGCATTGCTAAAGGAATCGTGAAAGCCCTCCCAATGATCATCTCTCAATTGAAAACTGTGAATGCTTCTTCATCATCCACAACTCCGAACCCAATTGCTTACCCCCTCAAACAATTCAAGAGTGCCAACCCGCCCGAATACTTCGGTATCGACGGTGCTACCATTCTCCTCAAATGGTTCGAAGAAATGGAGAGCATATTCCTCCATTGTGAATGTCCCGAGGACAAGAAAACCACTTACGCCTCGAGCATGCTCAAGAAGAATGCCCTCAATTGGTGGAACGGTGAGAAGCGCACGCTTGGTGCTGAGGTTGACATGGCCTTGCCATCGGATGACCTCAAGAAACTCATGCTCAATAAGTTTTGCCCGAAACATGAGCTTCGGAAGTTGGAAGAGGAGTTTTGGAATTTGAAACAAGAAAGTGGAAATGACGCCATCTACAACGATCGTTTCCATGAACTGAGCCTTCTCATCCCTCACATGGTCACTCCCTTTGAACGTTCAATCTACAAGTACATCTCAGGTTTGCCTATGCAAATCCAAGATTCAATCCTAAGTCGTGACCCTCAACCCTCCATGATTCCATCACCTTAGCCGGTACCCTCACCGAAAACCATGTTAAGGCCGGGACCTTGACGCGGAAAAATTCCAAGAAGCCCAATGATAAGCCTGCATCCAAGCCCACCGAAGAACCTAAGCCCGAATCATTCAAGCACTACTACAACAACTCTTCCCACTACCGCAACAATAAATGAAAGTCCAATTCCCAAAACTATGTCTTGGCCCAATCGCAAACCCAACCCACCAAGAAGCCCTACACAGGAGCCCACCCATTATGTGATACGTGTAATTTTCACCATTCGCCTAACCTCAAGTGTCGACAATGCACCCACTGCAATCGATTTGGTCACCTCTTTATCACATGTCGTGAACGCAACCAACTCATGATGCAACCATTTACCTCACCTCTTACCCAACCCCAAACTTTACCCTATGCCCAACCATTTACTCAAGCACCCTCAACTATTAGAGCTTGTTACAATTGTAGAGACCCTAGCCATTTTCGCAATGCATGCCCAAGACTCGCACACATGAACCAAATTCAATCCTACCCAACTCAAACCACTCAATATCAAGCTTACCAAGCCCAAGTAAATCAACTTCAACCAATCCAAGCTCAACTCATCCAAGCAATTCAAGCCCAACCCATTCAACTAATTCAAGTCAACCAAACTCCAATCAACCAATCAACCTCAAGTGACCAAGCTACCTAAGGACAAGTGTGTTACATCAATGGTTCCCAAGTCTAAGCTTAACCCTTTATGAAGACATGCTACGTAAAAGACGTTTCTTTTATTTAGTTCTTTTCATTTAAATATAATGTATTAACTTCATTAAATCTCCTGTTTTATTATGAATGAGAATTTTGTTTATTTATAATGGTATTCAATCTCTCAATTATTCCTATTATGTCATTTAGTGCACTATTTAATATTACACAATTTATTATCTTGATTTAAGTGGTCTATGACCGGTTATTTACCGGGACTGTGTGCATGGTGATGTGCATAGTTATCTAATAGTACCGTATTTGTATCATAAACTACCTATGACCGATTTCCTACAAACGTTTTGGAAATTGGGACTATGAACATGTGTTGTACATAGTCATCTAATAGGAGTCACATGAACAAATTTTATTTTGATATTTTAAAAACATGGCTACCCAAACCCTCCAAACTCACCTCATTCTCACGGTACTCTTTCCTCATCCGATTTTATAACCTTGATTTTGAGCCTCATATGTTATTATATTTCTCTAATCATGTGATTCGTTTGATATGTGAACCTGACTATGTTAATACTTATTCGTAAACTTTGTTGTCATCCTAAGTATTTCTATTTAAAAAAAAATTCCCTCTATCTAATTATTTAATTTAGTTACTATTACTTGATGATTAACTTATTAATTTCATTTAGTTTTGCAAAATTTTTACTAGCTATTTATGCTAATCAAATTTCACTCATTTATTTATTTATTTATTTTATTGCTCTTGCTCATATAGTTTCATGTATTTAGCGACTTAAAAAGTTTTTTTTTATTTACCTTGTTTTTCGAATAATTCCCTCTATCTAATTATTTAATTTAGTTACTATTACTTGATGATTAACTTATTAATTTCATTTAGTTTTGCAAAATTTTTACTAGCTATTTATGCTAATCAAATTTCACTCATTTATTTATTTATTTATTTTATTGCTCTTGCTCATATAGTTTCATGTATTTAGCGACTTAAAAAGTTTTTTTTTATTTACCTTGTTTTTCGAACCCGCACAACGGGAAGAACCATGTGCATCATGTGACGATCTAAATAATTATGAATGCACACATAATTATCGAAATCCTCGCATGGAACTCATGGTGAATACGGTTGTGTGTCATAACTTGGAACCCAGGGTGAATTTGGCTAATGGTACAAATATCGATGTGATAGGGGCATGGTGGATACGCCGCTGGTACATCCTATATATAAATGTCCTTATGATGCCTTCCGTTTGTAGCGTTATTTGGGTCACCTGAAGATCTGTGTTATATTTTTTTATATACATAAAAAAATCATTTCTTTCTTAGACCCATACTTTCTTTCTTTATGTTATGGTTTTTCTATAATTTCGGGACGGAATTTTCAAAAAGTTGTAAATACTGTAACATTCGTCAACTTTCGGACCCGAAAATCGACCCTTTAAAATGTTCGATGTAATTCGGACATTCAGTTATTATTAAAGACAGTTAATTTGTTGAATATTTATGATCATTATGTTGCTTATGAATATCATGATGTTTTATTAATATTGTTATCTCAAACATTAAATTTGAGTAAATATCAATTTGGTTCATTTATGTTTTGATTACGTTTCATTTGTTATTCTTTCACTAAATATGATTAATTTCATATTTTTTTGATGACATTAAATTATATTTATTTATTTTGACCAATTTCATTACTTTCCCCCATGAGTTTCGCTTTTTCACTTAGTTTTGAAGTTCATTAATTCACCTAGACTATATTCAAATGTATAACATCTTTATCTTTCATCAATTATCGGTCAAACCATTTAATTTCATTATTAACTTTGCTTAAGACTTGCCACTTGACTAACCATCAATTTAATTCTTTTTGACCTTGTTTTTAACGATTCTTGGCCTATATATACTAGCCTCTACTTCTACAAATCTTGCACCACAACTCATTTCTCACTCAAAGCCTCTCTCTCTCTCTCAATTGTGTTCTTCTTCCCAATTTGTGCTAAAGAGCAAGTTTGACCAAGAAAGTCAAAACGTTCAAGTTCTTCTTTCTATTTATTTTTTTCCATCATCGGGTAAGTTATTATTTTCCCTATAACACATCCTGTGTTCATCACCATATTGTCACTTTTTGTTGATAGTAATGGTTGTGTTTCACTACCACTTTTTCGGCTCATATAACATTCGGTTATAAAAGTTTTATGTTAATGAAAAAAAAAAAGAAACTAACTTTTACAAAACTAATAAAACCAAATAAAACATTTCCAACATGTCACTTCATCTTATCATTTCAAATATGTTTGACATAAACCCGACTCAAAACCGGGTTCATGTCCGACCAAAAATGAACCACTCGTTTAACCTGTTTTCTTATATAATTTTTGGTTCGGAAACGAAACGAACGCATAAAAAATAACTAATAAATATTGTAACATATGTTTTTCCTAAAACAAAAATAATTTGACTATAAATCACGTAATTAGCCTTTTTCTCGTAACTTATAAAAAGTAGAATAAAATATATTGTTAACAAACTTTTCGTTTAATATTTATAAACTGAACATGTCGACCACCTTTTTCTTTTTTTTTTTTCTTAGCCTTTTTTTTAACCTAGTTATTTATTTATCTAGGGTCGCTCATTGAACCGGACTCGGTCGGTTCACTCGCTTAAGCCTTTCTCGCTTATTTGCTCGTTTTTGCCTCCCTAACATGTGAGTTTACATATCCCTCTTTTTCATCTTTTAAATTTTGGGGGTGGCATGTATACCCTATTTAAATTACTCATTTTATTTATTTATCTTTTTATAACACAATTCAATATATGTTTATGAGTGATTGTTGCATGCTCTATGATAATGCTCTATGTGCTTAATTGTTTATTTTATGTTTGGTGGTTGGTATCTCATCCTCATCTATCCTCATCTAGTATGATCATACACTTACCCAGGTACTTTGATTTCGTATCAATAAGAACGGGTTCACATCTATTTAGTTGTTTACATTTTCATATGAATTGTAATACTCATCATTTACATATAAATTGTGGTTTATATATATATATATATGTATATATATATATATATATATATCAACTAAAACTTATGTACTCTCACCAACATTAGTGTTGACAAACTCTATTTTTATACATGCTACAGGTACAAGAAATTTACATTGTTCAAGATCGAAGAAATTAGTTTTACCTTAAGATATTATTTAAAACCCAAGAAGTATGATGTATTGATTTGATTATTATAATTGTGTACTCGTTTTGATATCAATGAATTAAATAATTATTGTCACTTTAATTAGTGTCTTTTGAGCTACTGTCCAATCAATACGTTACGCCTCGGCATGTTCCGCCGCCTTTGATCGGGGTGTGACAATAACTTTACCATTATAGTTTTATTTCTCATCTACTAATAACTAATTCAACAAATTTTAAAAAACAAATAGGGATAAGCTATGTTTTCCCAAATATACAAAAAATCATTATCTTTTAACTCTCCGCCCTATAATTTACACCTACAACTACCCAAAATCTCACCCTATAATTTGCAGATCCTCTCACATTATTTTGAGGGATATGGTGTCTAATAAATTAGTTCCTTAAAATAAGTGTAGGGATACCTTAATTCTGAAACTAGATTAACCAAATACTTTAATTTGAATAAGGTGTCTCGGTTGGTTCATGAGGTTTTCTCATTTATGATGGGTTTTTTTAAGGGTAAAATGAAAATAATGAAATGATTTATTGGGTCAGTGGCCCGTAAGTTACCTAGCTTTCTTTCTAACTCCCATCACAAATGTCATGTACTACATTAGGGATGAGATTGGTACCGTACCGGTACCGAAAATCCCGGTCTCGAAATTTACAAATATGTGGTACCGATCCCGGTCCCGGAAATAACGGTTCGGTACCGGTACGGTACCGGTATTTCGGTATGGTACCGGTTTGGTACCAAATTTCAAAAACACAATGTCTCCATTTAGCTCAATTTCACGGTTGTTAAGCATTATAGAACAAGTGTTCATACTCGGTGAGCTGACTTTCAACCTGAAAGCGACTGTGGCAAGAGCTGCAAGGACGACGGACCCCACCATCACTCCAGTCACCTACATTCAAGAAACTCTTTATAGTTTATCGTGAAATGACAGTACACCACTTAATAGTTAATATCATAAGAAAATAACAAAAACGCAAGCAGGGGTGGCAAAAGAAAATGAACAAAAACGCAAGCAGGGGTTGCAAAACGGGCCGTTTTAATGAGTTGAGTAACGGGTCAGAACATGTTTGGCTTCATTAAAATGGGTCAGTTCGGTTGACCCGTAAACATTTTTTTTCCATTTTTTGTATTTTAAGTTTGTAAGCAGTAAAACTATGTTTCAAACAGTTTTCAATCCATTGAACCCCTATTTCCCATTTAGCTAAATATTTTTTTTGGCCCGTTAGAGATAAACGATTAAACGCATAAAGAAATGCACCTCAGAAGATATTCCAAGCATTTAGGTATACTCCCAACAAGGTAGTTGAACGATAAATCAGCAACTTTTAAAGGTGACGCGCGACAGAAACCTAGAACATTTGTATTTGGTACATATTTGGACCAAAACAATCAAAATATTTATAAAAAAAATGAAATGTATATAACTTGCATAACAGAAAACAGTTAAAATACTTCTAACTTACGTTCCAGTCATCGCAGAAGCATAATATGCAATATTAGCACCGGGAACAATTCCTTGCAGTTTATTTCGGTCCAACCGAAGCTCTTGAAGGTTCTTGAGATTTCCAAGCTCCGGAGGCAAATTTCTGGTCAATGCATTAGATTGCAAGTTTCTGTCAATACAAAACAAGATTTAGAAAACTATAAAAAGCCTATTCTTTTTTTAAAAAAAATCTTGAAATGATGAAATTTAAGACTTACATTTTAACAATGTTAACAAGATTACTGATTTCAAGTGGAATCGGTCCGGATAACTCGTTTATTTGTGACTCTGTTCAGTTGTGTAATATAATGCTGCTGACATCAGCAAAATAATAATAATAATAAAAATGAACCTGAGATTTTTTGATAGGATCAAAGCCTAAAAGAACAAAGCTGATGCCACTGAACTTCAATTCGCGTGTGGTGAAACAGATGGCAGGTTCAGATCCCAGTCAACGAGAGCATGACCTTGTCAACTAGAATTACTATGCAACGCTCCCAGTCAACGAGAGCATGACCCTGCAACGAGAGCTGTAACTGTCTATCAACTGAAACAGGGGAATTGTTGCTGCCACTGCATTAACAGCCTCAGTCAGCTCGCTTAAGAAGTAAAAATCAAAACAAGCAAACATGCAAAATTCATAACTTTTATACCAAAACACATAATTTGTAACAAATGTTTCAAGCCCAAACCATACTAAATCGGGAAATGGTTCATACGATGACAGTAAGGTCAAATATGATCATAAAACAAGTCTAACTCCGCGTGATCAAAAGTCAAATTTAATAAATAAAAAAACAAATATGATCACTAAGGTCCATTTACTTGAGCTCGCTTAAGCTTTTTCTTACGCTATCCCTTTCCCCTTTTCATTTTGCTTTCGTATTGCATTTTCAATCTCTATAGAATAAACAAGAACCAAACAAAGTTAACACCCCGTTATAAAACCAATATATTACGATATAAAGAAATCAAACAAGAACTAGTAGTCTAGTATTATCTATGGCAACATCATCATCCTTTAATATATCATCCACATCATCAACAATCGGTTTTTTTGACTTGCTCACCCAATCTTGGGTGCAAATCAAAGCTTCAACAATCTCGGTTGACAACCTTGTTCTGTAAGCGTCTAGTACACGACCGCCGGGGCTAAATGCCGATTCAGATGCGACCGTGGAAAGTTGAATTGCAAAAATATCTAACAATTATGCTTAGTTAAAAAACAATTATAATATAACAAGTAATGATAAATAAATGATCTAAGATAAATCAATTTACCACGAGCCATCCGAGATACAATTGGGAATCTAATTGAATTTTATTTCCACCACTTAAGTATGTCAAATCCCATACTAAAATCCGCTTTTGGCTCCTTCACGTACCTTTGTAACTCAGATTCCTTACAAGCCGATTGACTTCCACCCTTATTTAGAAACTCCATAAAGAATTCATTGCCATCATCACATGCCATCATCACATACAATGACATCGTCATTACATGCTTCTTGGGATGCCGAATTATAATCAACCTTGTCAAGTCTTTCTTTGTATGTTTGAAATATCCCATGTAACTTACTTTCAAGCTCTATCGTCTTTTCCGCTACCATCTTTTTAAAGTCGTCCGCAGTCCAATTATCATCCTCGGATTTGTTAGAGATAATCATTTCTTTATAACAATGCTCAACAAAAGATAATTTCATGGTGGGATCCAAGATGATAGCAAAATACATGTAGTCATTAAGTTGGTCAAGCTTCCCCCAATACTTGTCATATTTCTCACGCATTGAACCAACCATGGTAGAAAAAACTGGATCACAATCCCACACCTGTAGATGTTTGTCTACATCTAGGATTTCTCTAACAAATATGTGGGCTAAGGGCTTTGATGTGGCCGATGCAATTTCTGTTTTAATCTTGAACTTTTTTAGAAAATCAACCAACTTTTTGCAAGCACCAAAATCTGAATGTTCAAATAGTCTTTCTAAATCATGAATATAACTATTATCTTGAACTTCATAAGAGAAAAATACCTCCCTTAAATCCACCGCCGTTTTCAACATCTCATAGGTGGAATTCCACCTAGTAGGCATATCTCCACACAAAAACTTACTTGATTGAAGATTCGACTCTTCTATGCACTTTTTAAACTTGGTTATTCTTTGTGTTGAGTTTCGAATATACCTAACTGCCTTTCATATACAATCAACATGATAAGTGTTCTCTGATAAACCATCTTTGACAGTTAAGTTTAGTATGTGTGCCATACACCTAATATGAAAATGTCTCCCCTCATCATACAAATTAGGTAGTTTTCTCAATAAATAAGCAATCGCCTTATCATTACTAGACGCGTTGTCAACCGGTATAGTCATAACATTTTTAATACCCCAACCATGAATACAATGCAATACTTCTTGACCAATATCCTCCCCTTTATGACTATCAATGGGTCTAAAATTAATAATTCGTTTATGCATTACCCAATCATCATCAATGAAATGTTCCGTCAATACCATATAATTGACCCATTGATATGAGGATGTCCAAGTGTCGGTGGTGAAGTGTACGGTATTGGTAGATTTGCTTCCATATGCTAATAATTTGTTCCTTTCCTCGATATAATACTTTGCAATATCTTTAGACAGTTTATGTCTTGATGGCAAAATGAACTTTCCATTTAAAGCATTGGTGTATTCAATAAAAGCCGGATGTTCCACAAGCTTAAACGGTAATTCGGCAATAATAAACAAATCTAGTAAAGCTTTCATGATTCTAGAATCATCATGTTTCCAAATGCTCACACTACCTTCACCACTAACATCCTTTTGAAACACTAAATTAGTTTGGTTTTTGTCTAACTCGGGATTTTCTACACAAGCAAAAATGTGTTTTTTAAGACCCGACGTACCGTTATTGTTTGGATCGTCTTTCATCAACGTTTTACACCACTTGCACTTTTCGTACTTCCGACGCACTCCATCCTCACTTAAATAAACAACATCAAAAGGTTTCCAATACTTAGATCTCTCACTTCCTGTTTTAGGTTTCTTTTGGGAATCGTTTTTCTTTGTTGCTTGCTTTCTCTTACGACATGATTTTGATTTCACCATATTACTTGATTTTTATTTCACCACATCACGTGATTTTGGCGCCCCATCACTCGATTCTGAATCATCACTAAGTTCAACATATGTTTCATCATCATCCTACAAACCACATAAAACAATAATCTTTATACTAAACATACCAAATTACAAAGGTAACTTGAAAAATCAACAAACTAATTACCTGACAATGAGGGAGTTCAATCAAAGAAGAAAATGCCATTCGGTACTAACTTTGTGTAAACAAACCTACAAAAGTCAACAATTTCTAGTGTCAATGTCAATTTTCAAATATTAACATACAAAGTTACAAACTGATGTGTAAACTGAAGTTAGGGTTTCTATATTATGACCATAAAAGTTTTTTTGTACATAAAAATCAAATGCAACTTACACGTGAAAATTAGGGCACTAAATGGGTTCAGTTCATTACAGTCAGATGTAAGGCCCCGTTACCGGTGTCTCCCTTTAACGTTGGATTTACTCATAAACACAGTTCATAATATTAGAGTTAATAAAAACATTCGTGGAATATTAAAACATTCAAACCATTATATTACATAACCATCCTTTCTTGTCTTAATGGGCATTCAAATTATTTAAACATAAAACATTGTCTTTTAAAACATCATAACATAACACTTCAATGAGATGCCAGTGTCTTCAAATCCATGCCATGTGCTTCCCCTCAAGCAAGTTGCCTCATTCTACTCACCTGCGTGCATACTAAAAGTCAGCTACACTGAGTGAGTTCTAGTTAATCAGGCGACATACAATACATCCACATACTGACATATGCACCCGAAGGTACACACCATCATATTTACCTACATGCGTACATACATTCGTACTTTCGTCTTTTCTTTCATACTTACCTAATACTTCCATTCGTACATATATGTTTTAAGAGCATTTCGCTCTATTAACTTCGCCGATATTATTAGGGTCGGTTCCCTGCATTCGCCGATATTATTAGGGTCGGTTCCCTACATTCGCCGATACTATTAGGGTCGGTTCCCTTTATTCGCCGATACTCTTAGGGTCGGTTCCCTACATTTGTACTACTATAACATACCTGTCCTTTACATACTTCCCTTGACAATACGTGCAATCTCCGAAGAGCGTTCACGTACCATCGGCATATCGTACATAAATTATTCATACATCGTATATATTCATGCATACATATCAATCATACCTTTAACTACCACTTTACGGCACATGCAATATACGAAGATTGTTCACGCACCGTCAATCAATCATCATACATAAATCATACAAGGCATACACTTACCGCCAAAGGTAAGTGCATTAACTATCACATCGGTATGCACACAGCCCCGAAAACATAACAAGAAAGTGGGGCTAGAAACTCACCTCAATGCGGTTGCGTTCATCGTTTATGGTTATTCCCCTCTTTAGCTGTGCACGACTAACTGTATAACAATTACGCATATTAATTACTATCACTATCCATATCACGTTTCTAGTCTAATTATAACCCTCAACGAACGGGGGTCCGGGGGCGCTGGCAGCGGGGTCTAGGGGCGACAGCCCCTAGCAGGGTCCAAGAGGCAGAGCCCCTGGCTGGGGTCAAGCTGCCAGGTCAGCTTGGAAAAATTTTATTTCCATTAACTGTCTTATCTAATTTTCCATTAGCATTTCGAATCATTAATTAATTTGCTACCTAAAAGTTCAAGGGCTTCTTTGTAATTAAATCATTCTTTTTCTAGGTTCAGAGACCTTTCTGTCATTTATCAAACTTCTGATTCGTTACTTGGTTCTTAACGAATTGGCATATCCTAGCGAACTGGTTCTTATAACGAATTGAAACCTTTGACGAACTGGTTATTTAAACGAATTGGACTTATAACAAACTGAACTCTTAACGAATCAGTCCATATAGCGAGCCCGTCCAAGTAGCGAATTGGACCTTCTAATTCGTTATTTCCTTTAACGAATGACTATAACGAATTGGGGCTAATTTGTTGTCTTTTCCTTAACAAATCTGGACACGAACTAAGGCTAGTTCGTTAAGATTTCATTAACGAATTACATGACGAATCACCCCTAGTTCGTTAACTTTCCGTTAACGAATTAGGGTTAGGTCAGAGAATGTCAGAAACATTCTCTGAACCTCGTACACGTTTTCCCAGCGCTGCCTCTGGCGGAAAACCGGGATCTCGCCGGAAAAGCGAGATCTCGCTTATTTCACCACCGTTTTCACCGTTTTTCGTCCAGTTCGATCCAGATCTGAGCTAGGGTGATCCCTAAGCTCATCTTAGGTTCAGTTTATACCCGATTCCATCCGGATCTCATGACTTAAACGGTTTAACGGTGTCGGCTCGTCGTTTCGTGACCACAACTAACGTGTTTAATATCATACTATCATTACCTTAGGTCCGGATCGATTCTTCTTCTATGTTCGGCAAGAGAGAGAGAGAGACTAGAGAGAGAACTTGAGTGTGTGTTTTGATGGTGTATGAAATATGTGTGAAATGAAATTAAATGGGTGATTAAAGGCATATATATTTATTGATCATGGGCTTAAGCCCATGGTATTTCCTTCTTTCTTTCATAACCCAAGTCCATAACCCATATCCATTTACCCAAACACTAGCCCGACTCATAATAACTCGTATTTTCATTTATTAACCGAAACTAGAAAAACGGGATGTTACATCAGATGAGGCTGAGCGGCGGTTCTTTGAATGGGGAACGGCGAGATTTTGATGATGGTGGTGACCAGCGAGATTTTGATGATGGTGACGGGCTAGGATTTTGATGATGGTGACTGGCGAGGATTTTGAACGAGGGTTTAGGATGAGGGTGGTGAAGGTGTCTGATACATGTTAGGATGAAGCATGAAGGTGTCTGAGACATGTGAAACATATTATATTAAAAACTTGTATACTTAACCGGTATTCCTGAAAAAAAACCTGTACCGGTACCGATTTTCCTGGTCCCAAAATTTACAAATATTTGGTACCGGTCCCGAACACAATCGTTACGGTACCGGTACCCGGTACCAAATGCTCATCCCTATACTACATACAGTTGTATTATTAGTTTTTTTAAGTTGCTTACAAACACAAAATTTCCTAAGCAAATGATTCATTTTTTATTTTTATTTTTAAAAATAATGTTTTATTCAAGTAGAAAAATCAGGTAGCGTTATAATGAGTAGCTACTTAAACACATGTTCAAGTGGGTCACACGAGTTGACATGTAAATACATTTAATTAATTTAAAGTTTCTACAAAAAATTAACTAATTAAATATAATTAAGTAATTAAACAAGCTATTATTTTAGTAACAAAGGGTTGTACTCTACCCGCAGCAATGCGCCAATGCATGATGAAAATATTCCCTTGAGTTTGACGTTGAGAGGTCAACCACAAGGTATAGATTCAGAAGTACGTCGAACATGTTTTAGATTGAGTTTAAAATACTTATCGACTTTATTAAAAAAATCATTTTAAGAATCCAGAATTTAAAGCTTTTAAAAAATTATTTTTTAACTATTTTAGAAAAACTAAAATAAAAAAGATTTTTTAATTGTCAAACATATTTTAACTTTTTGATTGTTTGAAAATACTAATAAGCTAATAAGTATTTTTCAAACTAAATTACAAACATTAATGTCTGAGTATGAATAACCATAAAAAATAACAAATTAACTGTTAAATAATATTATTATACTTCTAACAAAACGATCATAATATATGTTTGGGTTAATTGCACAAATGATTCTTGTGGTATTGAGTTTGATCGTTAACTTTTATAAATAACATCTACAGTTCATCATAATTTTCAAGCGTAAGACTTATGGTCTATAGTATGAATCCACATTAGTATTTTTTTTTCCAGTTAAGTTAATATAAAATAACTAAAATACCCTTATTATTAAAATAATTCAATATATAAAGCAATGACAGTGTTTGAAAATTTTGAACCTAATTAATTTATTTCTATTTATTACTTATAAATAAATTATTAACGTGTCCAAAGAATAAAGACTCTATATCTATATTTTAGAATGTGTAGTGAAAAACCTGAACATGAGTGAAACACGCAATTACGCAAATGAGTTTATCCCACATTAATAGCATGATAAACTTACGAGTGCCTTATAAGCAGGAGGGCTCAAAAGATTATATTCTTTTATGAAAAAACACATTTGTATTTTGATTGGTCGGTTCAAGATAAGCATCAACCTGCATGTGCGCCATGTGTCGAGGACATGCCATTACAAAACTTGTCTGCACGATGTCCAGGTGTCGACTTCATGCAGAAATGCATGTGTGCATGCGACATGCTATAAATAGTAGATGCTGAGAAAGGTTTTATCATCAATCACAACACACAAACACAACCAGATCACAACTGTGACATTTGTCAATTATCCGTATTTGTATTTGTATTTGTTAAACCAACCCTTTTAGTCGTTTCAATATATTCGTATTTGAAAGTTATCGATTTATATCAATTTCAATGATTAAAGTTAGTTTCTGTTCATTTCCTATTCGTAGTGTTCATCTCCGAGCTTAAAAGGTTATAAAATAGTCAAAGTTTAAAACTATACGAGTATAAAACGTAAACAAATCAAAAATATTAAAGTATAAAATTTTTTATCAAGTTTAGTATACTCACAAAGTTCAAGGTTCAAGAAATAAATAAAGTTTAAACTCAAATTATAAAGTCAACAGTAGTTCAAGGGTTAAAGAATAAATAAACTTCAAAACTAGCTTTTATATATTTATAAAGTAAAGAGCCAAAAATGAAAATTTAATTTAAAATAATAATATTATACTCCAGCCCCCCCCCCCCACCCCCCCCCCCCCTCGTCCCCTTCACGGTTTTCCGGCGACCGGATTTCCGTCACGGGCGATGTATAAAATGTCGTAAACTGTTCGTTTTGATCTGTTAATCACCCCAAACGTGGTCTCCACAACTCCTAAACATGATTACGTAATTTATTTTGGCATTTATAACCTAATTAACACTAATTAAACCTCACCCGTCGAATTTTAATCGAAATAATAATAACAAGAATTAAACACAAATTGATCCAATTGACACTATAAAAAGGACCCTAATCATCGTCCAAACATTCCGCAAACATTACATTACACAAACAGATTACCCACAGCCTCCAATTCGTTCATCAAGATTCATTCTGGCCGAGTCTAGTTCGTCATCAAACTGTACCCTTTAAAGGTAATTGTTATATGAAATCATATTAGTTTCAAGCGTATAACAAAACCCCTAACATAAATCGGACAAAACTTGAACATGTTAAACAAATTGAACAGCTAGGACTTAGAGGAAGAAGATAAAGTTGAAAGTTAGTTTATAATAAATAGTTTCCATCTTATAACACAAAAGTCAGATTGGTCCAGTAGTTGTGTATCCTTGCTGTAGTCATGAAGACCCGGGTTCAAACCTGGGTCACTGCAGATTCATTTTGTATTTTTTTTTTACAAACCATTTTAATAGTTTTAATAAATCAAATATATGTTTATAAATCATAATAAATCAACTTAAATCATTTTTAAATAAAATAACAATGATTTTGGATGGTTTTCAATCTTTTTCATCCAAGAATCCAACTTTTACAAACCCGAACAAATCATTACAACTCGTAAAATAACTATATAAATATGTGTATATATATATATAATCTAATTCCGTGTTACTTTAA
Organism: Bidens hawaiensis; assembly: GCF_021521415.1. NCBI lineage: Eukaryota > Viridiplantae > Streptophyta > Magnoliopsida > Asterales > Asteraceae > Bidens > Bidens hawaiensis. Next base: position 18,534 of record NW_027502303.1, on the reverse strand, counting down.
CTCTAAACCGGCAAACATTTATAAGAAATAAGCATACCAGTAACGCTAAAATTCCGAAAACACTATTATATTCATCATATAAGTATTATTATAATGATAACTTGTTAAAATCCGATAGACCAAATTATTAAAATACTTTAAAATGTGTGAAGTATATATGTAAACAATAATGCATGAACCTTAAAACCAACCTTTTATTTTCCATTATTTAGTTAGTAATTATCGTGTTTATTATTTTAGCTCGCGAGATTCGATCATTCGGTTTCATATAACGCACTTCCTATTTCTTTTCCAAGTTGTCATCCAATTCCAAATGTGAGTTTCTCACACCCCCTTTTTACCCATTTTAACTATTTTGGGGGTAACTTATATATCGTATTCAAACACATTTCTATATTGTTCTTATTACAAACTACAATTCGTATCATGGACTTGTGTGTTTACTTGTTACTTGCTCAAATATTACGTGCATGGATTTCTTCTATAAGTATGATCATAAGCCCCCCTTTGCACTCAAGACCATGTTTTGATTGGAAAAGGGACTCCGATCTGAGTACGTTGGTGCACAATCCCAACTGGAAAAGTCCTTCATTTATTCTTTACACTCAGGACCTTTGATTCAAGTGTAAAGAACCCTTATATGTTTTTCACAAGTTTTCTTGGAATTGTATGGTTTTTATATATTATTTAAACGGTGTGAACTCGCCAACTATTAAGTTAGTTGACATTATTTTATATATATGTTATAGGTACTATTATTAGAGGATGAAACGGATGAAGACACTAGACCTAGGATATTTTAAATAAAGATTGAAGGTTTATTTTCATTGTAATTTTCCTTATGTGAAACAACTTGTGTACTTGATGCCTTTGTTAGTGCATGATTTTTGACTGGTGATTTGTAGTTAAAGGAATCGAGTTTATAGTATTCGAGAGCTACGGAAAAGGGGGAGTTTGTTAGTGCACGGTTTTGGTGTGTCCGTAGCAATCGAATAAGTTATATATAGTCTAAATTGTATATTTATTGTAAAATGGCCATTCTCTATGGTTTGTATAGCGAATGGGTTCATTCGTTAGTTTACTAGGCTATTCGTTATTAGTTCACGGTTTTGGTGTTCGTAGCAATCGAATAAGTTATAGATAGTCTAGTGTGTATATTTATTGTAAAATGGCCATTCTTTATGGTTTGTATAACGAATGGGTCCATTCGTTAGTTAACTAGGCTATTCATTAAGTTATTATCATTCGTTATGAAGCTGATGGCCTGTAAATAGGTAGCTCATGTTCATAATTTAAGGAGGGAGAGAGATCTAAGTTATCCTCTCCATAAGTTATCAATCTTTATAATGTATTCATCCTTATTTATCAATAAAGTTATTTAACGTATCGATCTCGTGTTTATCGCTTCGTATTGATGCTTCGGGTTAGCGGCTAGATCTTGGCTCGTATGACGTTCTCTCAGCCCTTGAATGAATTAATGATCACATAATAGTGTCACATGTGTTTTGAACAATTTGTACGTCACATCCAGGCGTATTCTGCTTTAGCCGGGGTTAAAGATTGGTAACAGATCCGTGACTATAAGATAGGACATTAGACATGGTGTTCTAGTTAGTTATAGTTTATTTGTTTAATTGTTTAGGCTGCATAAATTGAAATTTATGTGGGCCTTATGTGATTGTTCAATGCACTTGCTTAATATTTTATTGTCAATTCATTTGCGCCTCATGTACACCAAGCATACACAAGTCCAAGGCTTATGCCTAAAAACAAAGATTTTTCCAACATTTTCAATTATTGATTTTTATTGTGGTGTTCCGATATTTATTCTTCTTAATGATGGTTCTATATGGCGGGTATGTAGTAAACTGTAAGGGGGCGTGCTTGTTTTCCGAAACTCTTGGAACCAAGGTTATTGAAACCTTATGATAAGCAATGCGTATAAATCTCAATCAAACGCGGGACCCGGTTGCTTACCTGGAGAGTTAAGAAAGGGCATGAACTCTATTAAGCCAAAGCATACCACTTTCAACGCCATATGAATCACAACTTTAAGTTATCAAACGTGACAATATTCTCTTTGTGAAAAGAATATGGTTGCACTCCTAAGGATGTCACGCAAGTCATGGTGGTTCATGCGACTTGTGATTCCGAACCTCTATGTTTTACATTGTGTTTTAACTGGAAGTCTGTACACGAATACCCAGCTTTCAGTTCGATTTAATTTCGAGTTTCTTTGACATGATGACCCAAATTCACCAGAATCATTCTGCTAATGCCACCTCTGCTTCAAGTGAGCCTAAAGCATCTCACTGTTCGTTTAAGAATTTCACCAGTACCAAACCCCCAGAGTTTGACGGGACTGAAGGTGCCACTGCTCTACTTCAGTGGTACGAACAAATGGAAAGCAAATTCCTCCACATTGAGTGTCCCGATAACAAGCGAACCTGTTTTGCTACAGGTGTCTTTGCAAAAGGGGCACTTACCTGGTGGGTGAAGGAAAAGACAACCCGTGGTACCGAAGCTGCCATGGCTATGCCATGGGACGAACTTAAAGAACTGATGACCAAGTAGTTCTGCCCTCCAAGGGAGCTTATGAACTTTGAAGCTGAGTTTTTGAACCTCAAATAAGAGAGTGGTGAGAATGCAGCTTACACTTCTCATTTCAATGAACTCAGTGTGCCGGTACCTCAACTTGTTACCCCTAATTCGCGTGCCATCAATAAGTACTTTCGGGGACTACCGAAACAAATTCAAGGTAGTGTCTTAAGTAGTGCTCCCAAGGAACTAGGTGACGCGATTAACCTTGCTGCAACTTTAACCGATAATCATGTTAAATCTGAGACTTTGACATTGAAGAAATCGAAGAAACATGCTGATAAACCCTCTACCGAACCCAAAGTGTCGAAACCCGAGCCATCCAAGCTGTCACACCCTAACCTACGGCGGAAACGACGGGGCGCGAATTGATTGTCATAGCTCTCAAGGTTACTGTCACGCAACATTATTTAAATGACAATATATATTAATAAAATTAAATTTTAAAATAAATCAAATACAAATGAAAACAGAATCCATAATCATACAACAATACAACTATTATCACAACTAATCTTGATTAAATATTTTTTAACTTAAATTCTTCACTAAGTCTTCACCAACCTGCATTAAGTTCCTACGATAACATGCATATGCGTATAAAATAGAATTTTGACAACAACACATGTTGAGTGAGCAACACACCAGTTTAGTTGTACATATAGTATCTATAACAAAATACGTAGCTGCAACAAGTCATATGAGAATAAAAATTAACCAAATGAGCAAGTATAACTAAGATGTCGAGAAGCACAAAGGCTAACTACTGGCGTATGATCATACTAGACTGAGATTATGTTGGACCTCTCTGAATGCGGAAGCATACAAAGCAAATAAGCACATAAACAAGTAAGGTATAAGTTGTTAACACATAAGACAATAGTTGTCGTTTTGAGTATAAGTATATATGAAATATAATTTACGCATATGTCCCCAAAACGAGTAAAATAGGGGAATGTGGTACTCACTTAGATAGACGAACAATAGTGAAAAGGGAAGTATTAAGAATGACGATCCGCTGAAATCACGCGTTGATGATAAGGCCTAATAAGGAAAATAAAATATGGATACACTAAGTTAATGGTCTAGATCGGATAAGTGAGTTCGATATTTATAATTATCATTAAGTCATATTATACCATTTTTAATCATAAACAAGTATTTGTACCCGCGCGTGTTGCGGCGGGACACGTCAAACGCATTAACGCATTAGATAACACAATTACCGACAAAATACAAATTAATATGACCATTTATCAATCAATGGCTTGTGATAAAATGTTATATAAACATGTGACTATCAAATATTACATGTTCCATTCAAAATCTTTATGAACAAGGATCTAAGGTGTTGACCACCTTTCACTACATCATCATAAACCTCAACCAAGATTAATCATTTTTTTATTAAATGGGTCGACAATAGAAAAGCCGTCAAACAACCAAACGAAAAGTCGTCACATGAAAAATGGAAACTGGATCCTAAATATATCACTATTCCTGCACATAAAAATAATAATCAAACCCACATTACATGCTTATGTTCATATAGACAAACCTAAAAGAAAAGAATTCAAGTTGTTGTACATTTTTGTGCATAAACCTATGTTCAAATACAGAAAAATAGGGAACACTTTTGCTAGATTAGCAATTTGTAGATACTACAATAGAATTTAGAACATGCCAATATTTTTTCTAACCCAAAAAAAATATTTGTAACACCAAGGGGTATATATGTACACTAAATGAGCATTTGGATATCTAACAAAGAAAAAAAATATCTAGGAGTCTTAAAAGCATTTAGTTTGGCAAAAGAAGATTTGTAACACCAAAGGTACTTCAGTCTAGGTGCACAAACCGGTTTAAAACTCCAAATTAGTTTGGGTTAAAACTGGTTCGATTTGTTTAAGAATAGTCAAAACCGGTTTATGATCGGTTTTGGTTAGGGTTGAACGGGTTTCTTTCCTTGTTACGGTCGATTTCGGTTCGAGTTTTGACCGGTTTCGGTTCGGTTAACCGGTTTGGAATTGGTTTTGATAGAGAAAATTACAAACCGGTTCCAAACCCAAGGTTTTAATCAGTTCCAAACCGATTTCTACATAATTGGTTTCAAACCGGTTCGGTTTCAGTTTGATTTTCGAGTCGGATCGGTGAACCGCTTTATTTACCCACCTCTAATTCGGTCTACCCATCTTATCTTCTTTTAGACTAAAGTTTTTGTATTTTCATTCCATATATGCATGCAATACCTTATATATTTGCAAATCAGTTTTCATATATTTGCAATACCTTGGTTTTTCTCTCAAAAACGGCTGCCAACTCTTGTTAATTCGTATAGGTTTGCAATAATCTTTATATATAACGAGCTGGGCCCTTAACTTTGCGAAAAATAGCTGACCAAAAGCCCTAGGCGCCGGGCGACGGGCCTTGGCCTCCCCGGTCGAGCGGCGTGGCGTGTGCCAGGGGAAGGGTTCGAGATTTCTTGTTATTCCTTGCTTATTCATGTTAAATATCTTCCTTGAACTCCAAGTAACGATTAGAAACTTCTAGACCTTCTTACCCTTAACTTTCAAGCCACCATCTACATGAAAACAAATCAAAACACAAAGTGGAATAATCATGTAATCATTAACGAGAAAAATGAACTTAAACTTCTTATGAAGTGATAGAAAGAATTAAAGCTTAACATTCAAGGCACCAAATGATATAAAACATGATAAACATATAATACTTGACTCAAAACCTAAATCAATAAAAGATGAACGAAACACAAACTAAACCGAACTCAAAACATTAAATAAACACAACTTTACAAGGGATTCAAGATGTATAAATAGATGTGTATCAAATATCCCCACACTTACTATTTTTTCGTCCCTGAAAAAGTCTGATGCAGTTGGATCAGAATCGGAAAATACAGTCTTAAAAACATATAGGTTAATTTTTAAAACTTAGAAGAACGCAAAAACCGCGATCACCGATATTGTTGTCCACTTAAACCCCTGCCTTAATCTTTACCGGGACAAATAAGACTGACAATAATATTACTCAGTGGTTTACATAATTAAGACCCGCTTATTTTTAGTTTTTACCGGACCAGGCCACCTCATATTGAACTAAACCTCAAAATTAGCATAATTAAAACTTTTGTTGCTCTATTTTTTTCATGAATAGTTAAGACGGTCAAGGGTATTGTTTATCCACCTAAGCTTAAGCATCAAATTTTACCAAGCAGCCATTAGATACAATTAAGGTTCAATTAATTAATAGCTAGTGTTCCCCACAACATGACATACCCCCTTATCAAGCAACACCCTGAAACCTTCACCATAGGTGAGCATGAAAAATTTTATCTGTAGGGCTTACATGTAGCGTGTCCCTTGTGGTCCGTTTTTTAATGGTAATGAGACGCGAGCAAGGGGACCCCACATGGCTAACAGCGTGGATGATCAAGTCTGTAATGTATTTGTACTTTTGTACTTTTTCTGATCATGGTTTATAGACTTATAAGGGTTTGATCTTTTTAGCTTTATTTAAATATCCACAACCCCACTTAGGAATTGTGAATAACTAAATGAATAGATTGCATATAGACCCATGGTCTCCGGACTCGAAGCATCCCATCAATACAAGCTTTAATGTTATAAAACCATACACCAATGAGGTGTAAAACACTAAACTAGCAGTTTAGGATTTATATCACAGGCTACACGGCATACTCTAACGTTAAACCTACCCAAGCATTATATGATAACGTATTTAAATTTTAAAACTCATAATATTTCCACTTTTTCATACCAAAAATTGAGGCTTGAGTATGGCCCGACTTTTCATTACTTATCTTCCACGGACAAAACGCTTTACCCACAAAAGATTTCCGTTTTAACCATTTTATCAAATTGCCCTTTCATTTTCAAGGCTAAGCCTACCGACACATCCCAAGTTAAGTGTGCTTTCTTTTATTTATCTCATATTATTAGTAGTTTGAAAAACCGATTTCCGATAAGCATCATCATCTCCCACTTTAACGCAAAAAACTAAATTCAAGGGACATTTTAAAACATTTTTTAAATCTTTTTATAATTTTTTTTTCAATTTTTTCAACATAAACTTGATTTAAACTACGACTCAAATATCCTATCCCCACACTTGAATTTTGCATTGTCCTCAATGTAGGGATAAGGACGACTTAAAATAAAATAAAATTAAAAATAAAGTCGGACTACAAAAAAAACTAAAAACTTAAAAAGCAAAAGCAAAAGCAAAATACAAAGTTAATAAGCTAGATAATGGAGAAGACTTAGTTGGTAATATGCGATTGAAACATGATGCCAAAGTCTTCTTCCATGAATGCCTTCCAACTACGAATGTGCTCAGCAAATAGTAACTCCTTCTCTCACGAACGTAAGCGGCAAAAATTCATCAATATCTAATAATATATTTTATCAAGTATATAGATATTATGCAATTAAAGTGTTTCACATCAATCGACAAATAACACATGAATAATTAGCAGCAAATAATAAATATAAAGTATACGGCTCAGCTGCTCCATCCCCCACACTTGTCTTTTTCATTAAATTCCTACTTGGGGATCGTCTCTCTAGATCACACAAACTTCAAACTAGCAACACTCAAAAACGCCAAAAACAAAGTTGAACTACAAAAATTACGTTAGTGACTCGATAAAATATACAAGACTCGAACGACTAGACCTTAAGACATGACTCGAAATACCAAAATAAACACGAGGAATCACACCTGAATGATAAAACAGAGAATTGGTGAAAAAATTGCTGTAAAATGGTGAAAGAATGAAAAATAAAAAATTTCGGATATGGCTGGCCAGGCAAGCCGCGCCGCGCGGCCCTCACTCTGGCTTCCATTCGCGCTACGCGGCGCGTGTAGCTGATGGTTTTGGTTGCCTCCACGCTACGCGGAGGGTAATCCCATATCCCGTCGCGCACGCGATGGGAACTTTTGGCAGAAAGTTACTACGTTTTTTGCCCCTATATGTCTTAGAATAATTCCAGAAAATTACCAAGTATTTGTTATGCCCATTTTATATCATTTTGTTATGTAAAACTTACCTGGCACCTCTAGAATTCTCGTAAATTCCTCTCTCCATGATGGTGATGATTCCTTGGAATGACTCGACGACGCAACGAAACAACAAAAACTATTGTTAATGACTCAAAGAAAATAAAAATAAAATAAAATAAATTATACAAACTCTACACTTGAGTTTTCACTCAACTGCAATGTGAATCACGTCGCGGACCGAGTGGAGCTTCCTCCACCTCGGTAGAACTCCAATGCCCTCAAAGATATTGAATCACGATCCGACCATCCATCAACCTTTGTCTTCTTCTTTCTAACTCCATGAACCCTTTCAATCTTTCGCTTACCACCACCTCTTTCTCCAACACAACCTATCGCTCCTTTTTTCACACTAATACTCACTAAACGGGAATCGTCAAGACTAGAGCCCATGCCCGAGATAAATGATTCTATCAAGTAAAGTGGGTGACATGGATCAATAAGACCGTCTTGACCACTCGGATGTCTCATGGACTTAGCAAATAGGTGGCACTATCATCACCGGCTCTAAGAGTGATCTTACCTTCAAACACATCAATGACCGCCCTAGTAGTACGTAAGAATGTACGGCCCAAAATGATTGGAACTCTCTTGTAGGCCTCCATATCCAAAACAACAAAATCAGCGTGAAAAACCAAATTATCTACCTTAACGAGCAGATTCTCTATGACACCCCTTGGATACTAAACGGAACGGTCAGCTAAAGACAACGTCATACGAGTAGGGGTGAGATCTCCTAGGCCCAACTTTTCATATAAACAATATGGCATGAGGATGAGGTTTGTACTAGCTCTAAGATCGGCCAATGCTTGACACGTCGTATCACTCCCGAAAAGACATGGAATGGTAAAAACACCGGGGTCGAGTAATTTTTCCAGAACTTTATTGAGAACCACCGCAGAACACTCTCCATTTAGCGGTACAGTCGACAACTCCTCCAACTTATCCTTTCTTTTAAGAAGGTCTTTCAAAAATTTGGCGTATTTGGGCATATGCGGGAGAACTTCGACGAACGGGAAGTTAACATTCAACTGGCTAAATATATTGAGAAAATGCCCGTAATCTTTCGTATACCTTTGATTTTTTAGACGGGCGGGATACGGGACATAGGCAAGATCAATGGTGTGTGGTGGTGGCCGGACTCCAACCGGATTCTTCTCAACTTGTGGCTCTATGATTGGTGTTTTACTTGGTGACTTACCCGGAGCCTCTACCTCTTTCTCCTCATCCACCAACTCGTCCCCATATTTCTCAATTTCTCTACTAACTACCTCCGGACCAAAAACCCTACCACTACGAGTGGAGATGGCATTCAATTGAGCGGCCGGATTAGTTTGAGGAATACCCGAAAACTGACCTGGAGGCCTTTCTTCTAAACGACGAGCAATGTCACCAACAATCCTTTGAATATCAAGAATAGAAGATTGTTGATTTTTGAAGAGCAAATCGTGTTCGGCAAACTTTTTCTATGTAACTTGGTCTCTCTCCAGGATTTGCTTCATCATCTCTTCCAAACGCCCAATTCCACTGTTCGAATCCTGCACATTATTTTGAATATTAGTACCATCGGTGTTATTATTATTAAAATACTGACCTTGTCCTTTATTATAAGAATTTTGAAATCTGGGTGGGGAACCCGACGGACGCCAATTAGCATCATTCTGATTCGGGTTCTTGTAGGTGTTCCAACTCTGATTGTTGTTATTATAGGTGTTGGGAAACCTATTCTGACCAGCAACAAAATCGACCTGTTGATTCATAACCGGGCACTCCAACGTGCCATGTCCACCTCTACAAAACTCATACCTGTCCACGTTGGCCTTCAGCTCCTTAACTTCTCTAGTTAGTAATTCCAAAGCAGCAGCCACACTAGTATCCAGATTAACCTAGTGTACACCTCGAGCGGGCGATGATGTACTAGTGATGGGAGTGGAATTCCCGCGATGTGGCTCTTTGGCATAATAGGATTGAGCAAATCTCTCAAACATTTCGTTACATTCGGTGAAGTTCTTCTTTGCCAGTAAACTTCCTCCCGCGGCCATGTCGAACCGAACTTGGGTTTCATAGTTCAACCCATTGTAAAATTTTTCCATGAGAGCCCATGGTATGAGACCATTCTGTGAGCAACGTGACAATATTTTTCCCCCAGTTCCATGTTAAAAGAATGAATTTGATCACGAATAACAGCCGCTTTAGCAGGTGAGAAGTACTTCTTGATAAAAGTTGAACGTAACGCCTCCCAAGTAGTGAGCGTGCCAGGTGGTTGAGTGTCAAGCCAAATAGCAGCTTTTCCTGCAAGTGAAAACGGAAATAAATGAAAGAAAATAGCATCTTCAGTTGCACCTTGTAAATTAAACGTTTTTAAAACGCGGTAGAGTCAGTTAATGTGAGTCAGTGCATCCTCATCATCACGCCCATGAAACTAATTTGTTTGAACGATGTTGTTCATGACGTATGACAGAATTTGCCACGAGTTGGGATTGTTGATTGCGGGAATGACGATGCATGACTGGTTTCCGGCTAAACCATCGAAGGCTTGAGCAACAATTGTTCTATCGTCGGCCATTTGAACTTCTGGTTGACTTCTCGGACTTTCTGGCGGTGAACTGGTTGGTGACGAATTTGGTGTAGATGCGGGTTCTGATGGTTGTTTCTCTGCTGACGTGCTAGACTTGGTCTTCAAAGGAGATGTGGCATAAACCGAGATGTATATGCGGGTTCTGATGGTTGTTTCTCTCCAGATTCACGAGCGGTGGTCCTTGCGAACGAAGATGTGGCATAAACCTGAAAAATGCAACAGACCAAGTGAGTAGACTCGAATATTTAAAAATAAATAAAAATAAACTAAAACTTAAATTAGACTTCTACGACTCAAACGAAAATAAAACAAATAGCACGAATGTAGCAAATAAGTCCAATTAAAACTAATAACGCAATTGCCAAGAGTCCTCGGCAATGGCGCCAAAAACTTGATGTGCTAAAAACAGTCAATTAAATATTAACTAAATTAGACAAGTAATAAAAACTATACCTAAGACTCAACTACACAAAACACCGGCAAGTGAACCGATCAATTGTACCAAAGCTAAGTAAGTCCGGAATATCGAACCCACGGAACTCAATAAATTACGTTAATTAACTAATTAGACTCAACTTATGACACGACTATTTATTATTATTGTTTTAGGGGTTTTTAAACTAATCTTAAACTAGGAAAGTAAATAAACAAATAAACTAGAAGAAAGCAATTAATCTCAAGATTGAAACCAATAAGAGAAGGAATCTACCTAGGTAAGAATCCCATGTATCAACAATCATAAAGCAATGGACAAATGACATGATATGGAAACTTATTTCTAAACGTATTCATCTAACAAACCCTACAGAACCCACAATTCATATGCGATTAATCGATCGATAGTTATTGAAACCCGAACGAATCGAGGGTTCAATTATAGACGATATCTATAATATTTAGTGATTTTACGAAGCATTAATGCTTCGGGATAAGTAAAGTACGGCACAGAAAAAGAATTTCGATTTAATGGTACGTCGGTACATTAAACGAAACCTTCAATACCAAACCGAGCAAGAGATGATCGATCAAGCCGAAAAAGATGCGCGATAATTAATAATATGATGTTTTAAGTTGATAAATGTCATGGTTTAAGTTTTTAAAGTTTTTAAATCGGTTTTATATAAATTTCATTTTTTAAACCGAAAACGATCGTTTTAACCTCGTTTTAAGCCGAATTAGACATTTAACCGAAAAACGAATTGAACCAGATTATCCAAAACATTATCCGGATATCCGAAATCCAAACATGTGGCCTAGAATGGAGAGGTGGGTCCCACCCCACCCCCCTAACTAAACCGATCGGAACAAGGGGTGCTACCCCATTCACTTCATTTCTTTTTTTTTTTGCACAACCATGGCATTATCCTTCTTCCTCTTTACAATATCATCCAAAAACCGAGAGTTTTTAGCAAGAAAACAAGGTAAAGAATCGAGTTAATCACGTTTCCATCTTCGTTTCTTGAGTTTGTTTGCAAGAAAATGAGGTTTCAATGATGAAAACCGATTCTTGCATGATCAAGTGATGTATACGGGTTATACAAGGGATCTTGGTCCAAGAAAGGAGTTAAACGAATCAAAAACGAATTTTTACGGTTAAATCTTTGTTTTTGGAATCATAACCGAAACCATGAAAGAAATGGCTTGATCGTGAGTGTAACTTGCTTGGTATTGTGGTATGTTGGTTGTAGGTTCTGTAATTAGTGGTAAATAAGGCGGAAAGACGAGTTTGTAGCTTGTAGTGGCGGAAAACGAAAGGTATATTCGGTTTATGTTCGGGTTTGGAGTTTTTGGACAGATTGTGATGTGTTTAGAGTTGGGTCATGAAATTTTACAGGGAAGTTCTATATATGAAAATATGAGTTCTGCGAATTTTTGGTAATTTTTAGACAAAGAATGAATATTTGGTGAATTTAATGCTCGGTTTTGGCCAAAAATGGTGAAAAATAGTTAAATATTATGAACAATTCTGTAAAATTTCAGATAATCTTTTTATATCATGTATAAGTCACACACAAAATTTTAGGTCAGTTGGAGAAGTCTAAGTTGGCTTTTCGGTTAAACGAGTTCTAGGGTTTTCTAGCTCGGTTTTAGTGAAAATGGCATGTAAAAGGGGATTTTGGTTCTGGAAAAATTACAGGGGACTATGTGGATGGCAGGGGACATCCAGGAAAAATTTGGGATTTTTCTAAGATCGTTTGGTATTTACGACATATTTAGTGTTTAAATGGTGATTAAAAAATAGATAAATAAATTTTAAATATAGAAATTAATTCTGGAAATATTTTTATAAAATTCCCCACTGTCAAAAAGTGATTTGTGCAAAATTTCAAGATCCGAGACAAAACGGATAATTATTTGTGCAAAAACAAACTTTTAAAGTTTAAAACGCGTAAACCGGTAAAGTTCGTCTAAACGAACTGACTGGTGTATAAAAACCCTAAAAATGAACTGTTTTCATATAATTGAGTTAAACAAGTAAAAATGAATCATCCGAAAATAATTCGGATGATTTGGGTATTTTTAACCGATTTAACAGTTTCCGGTACGCCAAAGACGGAAACGGGTCCCGCGGCCAATCGGGGCGTCTAAACCGAGCTCAAATTTCACAACTTTAATTAAATTATCAGTCAACCGCTACTTTCGGGTCGTGTGTGACCAAACTCATTTTTGAAACGTAAAAACGGATAACCGTGCTAGGCACGTAAAACGAGAAAAACAACTAATAGTAATTATGACCATGGAACTCTAAACGATATAACAATCTGAGTCCGGAGAAGTGTTCTGGGTTAACATTGCCCCCGGAACGGGTACAGTACTTGGTTAACAGTGTCCCCGGATGTACCGGTTAACTTGGTTAAAGTTATATTAATAATGAGTGTATAGTAACGATCGTAGGGATCATATTACAGATTGGACGTGTTAACTGATAATGATTGTTGTTACCTGCTTGCATGTGCTAAGGTGAGTTTCACGAGCCCCTTTTTCTGAATTGTTTTTAAATATTTTCCCGGGGCGGAAGCATGTTACTATCGAAATGTTTAAGTACATATTGAACGCATGGATTTGCGTGTGTTTATAAATATATGATTGTACAGGAATCGTACGGAATGGGTACAGTATTGGGTTAACAGTGTCCCCAGATGTCCTTAAAAGTGTTTCTGGGTTAACGTTGCCCCCGGAATGGGTACAGTACTGGGTTAACAGTGTCCCCAGATGTCTCTAGAAGTGTTTCTGGGTTAACATTGCCTCCGGAAAGGGTACAGTACTGGGTTAACAGTGTCCCCAGATAATATTATATTATGATATTGATTTATCAAGGTTTACTCAAATTGTGAAACTCACCAACTATTCGTAGTTGACCCGTTTTCTCACATGCTTTTCAGGTACAATTAAGATGAAGTGATTGCTTACGTTTTAAGTGCTTGATGTGTGTAAGATTTGCGAGTGGGATGTTAGGATACATTATATTACATAGAATTATGTATCGTATTGTATGATGTGTGTATCACCTAGACGGTAATGAATTATGAGATAATGTAATTTGAAGTATATTAATGTATTCAGTTTTCTTTATAAACAATGTGGTTGATATCAGAGGTGTCTGTTGCATCCCGTTTACGTTTCCGCTGCGGTTTCGGGGTGTTACAGGACTTGGTATCAGAGCCATTGGTTATAAAGAATTAGGATGTCTTTAAAAGATACCTAAAATATAACCAGTAGCTCAAGTATTATAGGATCTGAATATCAACTAATAATTTATAGTGACAAGATCTGGATGAACTTGGATGGACAAGTGAGTTATTATGGTCCGGAACATAATAACAGACTTGTCTGCACGAGGGAATTCAGGGGAAGTCACGGGAAACATTAATAGGTAAAAATGGCAACATATGTGTAAAGTATATAATATTATTTATGCGTGCTAATGTGTATTATATATATATGTGCATATCTTGTGGGTACATCTATTGAGAAATAGGACCCGGATAAGGAACCGGGGGATGAAATAATAAAAAGTACCGAGGATGCTGAGATTTCTAGAGCATCGGTTGATGATAAGTCACACTTATCGGGCCATAGTTATGATAGTACCAAGTTAGATCTTCCGTTTGACATTAACCAGAAATATCTAGTTACCGTCACTCCCAACCAAAATTGATAAATCCCTTACCCTACCAACACCGGTACCGTATATCCTAATAACCCCATATGTTCACCCGAACCGACGACCCTCACGTACGAATGGACTTGTACCTGAACCCATTCTTATTCCATTAAGGTAATAAATAAATAAATAAATCGAATAAAATGAAATAATAGTAATAATAAATTTGATAATAAATGAGCAGATAAAAATAATATATATAAATATATATGTATTTCTCACTCTCAAACATATGAGTCATACTACCTCCAGATTGAGAATTACCGATTTTAGCGAACCTAGAACGCCTGAGGACATTGACTGAGCAAGTGATAGAGTTTCCCATAATAGTAATTGATAATATTTAAGGCAACCCATGTTGCGCGACTACCTTGAACCTTGCAACTCCCTATGTTATCCTTACATCTGTTAGATGCCTATACCCATGTATACTCGAATAGAATGATTACCTATACACAAAGAGGTGTTGGAATCATTATAGCATAATTGGTTGTTCGTTCGTAGGTGGTATACCGTGTATGCCGGATATACAAATAGGCACGGATATTATAACTCCGTGGTACGTAATCGTTTGGTCCTCACGGTGAGCATGTATCGGTTATGCTGACATGCAGAAGGATATTGAAATCAAGCATATTAAACATTAATCTTTGTTGAGAAAGATCTATATGTTAGTTGGTGACAAGGGTTATGAAACATATTTGAACGTTAACCGACGTCAGGTTAAGTCCATATATTATTATATTTGTGGGACATATATACTAGATACTGGTATGTGTAATATGTATGATAATATTTGGTGTGTATGTATACCTGCTGTTATGATTGAACTGGTAACAAGTTATACGGTGAGATTAGTATTGATTACTGCGTACGGGATGGGTACGGCAGAATGACATAAAGAGAGTAACTCCAATGATGGAGATTGATATGATTCAGTTGATTGCTCAAAGATAGCAGATGATGATACCGAGTGTCGTATCACAGATCACTGCTAGTGTTGATGCAAATGTGATCGCAGAATTATAGATCGAGCAATCACATGAATATGAATATTTCAATTCTTAGTGGTATTACTAAGAGTGATAATGTCCCACCGAATACTATTATGACTACAAGTATTAGTTATAAACTAAACATGAATAGTAATCGTAATGAATTAGATCCGGTATGAAGGATATGTTTGTTGGTTGTGTTAAGAAAATTATTAATGGTTTACTGTTGGTAAAGGGAGGAATAGATTAGCAAGTGGATAGAAAAGATCGAAATGGTTAAGGATGTTGGTAAGAGTCTAGAACATGGTGTAGTGAAATATGCTACAGATATGTTGGTAGATTATGTTGTATCGTGATGGAACACGATGGTATAAAATTATAGTTAGAAAATTTTTTACTCAGATGATATGGTCGGAATTTAAAATTCTTGTGCTAGAGCACTTTTATTCGAGTAATTAAGTTCAGAGATTGGAAACTGAGCTATGAAAGATAGAAATGTTGTGTGCTGATCACTTAGAACACGCTAATCGTTTGAAGGAATTGTCATGTCTAGTAACATGGCCAATTGCTCCTTAAACTAAGCGAAGCGAGCGCTATATTGGGGACTAACTCCATCGATAAGGAGTATAGTCAATCCTGTAAAATATACAACATTTGGAAGGGTTGTGTCGCAAGCCAGCATTGATATATTTTACTCTATGGGAAGCGGACTGGAAGGACGTTAGGTGAGACGTCGAGTGTTAAAGAAGAGAAATGATAATGGTATCGTGCAAGATAGGCTTTTGAATAAGTAGGTATGGCCTACAACCCAGAATTATACAAAGACTAGTTCTGGTGTGAAAACATGAACCGCATGAAGGGTCCTCCCTAAATGTGGAAAATATGGTTATCGGCAGGAAGAAGAATGTCGAGTGATAGTAGGCCACAGGTGTGGTAAAGATGGACGTAATGCCCTAATTGTAGAACCAATTGAAGCCATGTGAACCGGCAACCCCAACCCATTCGTGTACAACCACTCCGAACCCAACAACTTCAATAACAATCCATCCAAAGAAACCAAATTATACCAAACAATTGTACTTGCTATGAATGTGGCAGTACAGAACGTTTCAAGAGAAATTGCCCAATGTTGAACCAAGGTGTCGTTGGAAGACGAACCTCATGACAAGCATCAACCTCTGATCAAGCAAGGAGCTGTGCTTTTGTGAGTAATTCGAATAAAGCACGTCATGATCCAAAGGTGGTATTAAGTATGTTGTAGTTTTAAAACAATAGGCTTCAGTGATATTTTTACGGTCGCCGATAGAAATTAGTTCCTGCTGACCTCCTATCATTTGGAAAGATACCGATTAGTGAAATTACAGAACCCTATACTGTAGAATCACTAACGGTAAACCCCTAATGGTTAACTAAATTGTTCGGAATTGTCCTATTATTCTGAACGATTAACCTTTCCTTATTAACCTACGACCAGTAAAGTTAAGAAGTTGTGACGTAATAGTTAACGTGGATTGGCTAACTCAACATGAAGCTGAAATCAAATATGAAAAGAAGATGATTAGAAGCTCTCTTTCGGACGATGAAGTGATTTGATACAGAGAAAAGTGTACGATTTAAAAGAAAACATATAGAAGATAGCCCGGGTGGTACGCGAATTTCCACAAGTTTTCCCAGAAGAACTTCCTAAAATACCGCCAACCCGACGGGTCGAATTCAGAATCGATTTAATGCCTCAAGCTGGCCCTGTTGCTAAAGCATCTTACCGACTTGCACCAACTGAAATGCAAGAATTATTGGATAAGGTTTTATACGACCTAGTTAGTCACCATGGGGTGCACCCGTGTTATTTGGGAAATGAAGGACGGAAGTGTTAGGATATGTATTGATTAGGGAGAATTGAATAAAGTGACGATCAAGAATAGGTATTCACTTTTTCGAAGTAAATGATCTGTTTACCCAACCGCAAGGGGCAATTTATTTTTAGAAATTGGTCTTAGATATAGTTATCACCAAATGAAAAATCCAAGAGGAGGACGTTGCAACAACAGCGTTTCGGACTCGCTACGGGCCATTATGAATTCTTAGTTAAGCCTTTCGGGCTAACAAATGCGCCGACAGCATTAATGGAACTCATGAACCAAGTCTGTAAACTTTATTTTGACAAATTTGTCATAACATTCATTGATGATATTTTGATATATTCGCAATGTAAAGAAGAGCACGAACGACGGTTAAGGAAAATTGTGGAAGTGTTAAAGCAAAGAGGAGTTGTGCGCGAAGTTTTCGAGATGTGATTTTGAATAAAGAAGGCATAATCCCTTGGTCATGTTGTAAAGCAACAAGGATTTCACATAGATCCAAATAAGATAGAAACCATTAAAATTGTGCCAAGCGCCGATTTTAAGTCTCCCCAATGGAGACGATGGTTTTGTCGCGTATTGTGACGCATCGCGTAAAGGGTTAGGATGCGTGTTGACGCAGTATAATAAGGTTATAGCCTATGCTTCCCGACAGTTAAAAGTACACGAGAAAAATTACACTACTCACGACTTAGAACTGGGAGCGGTTATCTTCGCACTTAAAATCTGGAGACATTAGCTCTACGGTACGAAGTGCACCATCTTCACCGATCATAAAAGTTTGCAGCACATATTCGATCAGAAAGAACTGAATACGAGGCAACGAAGATGGGTCGAGTTGTTAAACGATTATGACTGTGACATCCGTTATCACCCCGGCAAGGCTAACGTCGTAGCCGATGCCTTGAGTAGGAAAGATCGGGTTAAGCCATTGCGATTGAAAGCGCTAGGGATGATAGTCCAGTCGAACCTTTCGGACCTGATTCGAGTCGCTCAACGTGAGGCGTAGAAAGAGGAACATTTGGAAAAGGAAGGACTTTACGGCAATGAGAAGAATTTTGAACAGCGCGTGGACGAAATTCTCTATTTCAAAAATTGGGTTTGGATCCCGACCCTCCATGACCTTCGTGAATTAATCATGGACGAAGCGCATAGATCGAAATATTCCATATATCCGGGATCGGATTAGACTATTGATGATACGAATATCTGAAAGGATTTTATTAATGGCCGAGTTTG
>NW_027502302.1:0-55027 GCF_021521415.1 Bidens hawaiensis | reverse complement strand
GTGCTTTTTCAGGTACTTTTGTCAGTGTACAGTAAAAAGTGGAAAAATCTCTGAAACACGCTACTGTTTCCTTTTGGGCGGGAGTAATCTCCTTATGTCTGGAGAATAGACTAAGTGTTCTGTGCGCATCACTTTGTGCGCATAGCTTTCTGCGTGAAGGACATTTCTTTGCTGCGGGTAGGTGCGTAACCTTCTCGCAGTTAGGGACATTGAGTTTCATTTGTAGATTCTCCAGGTGGTCTTGGTATTTCAACATAGTGATCAGTTATGTTGAAGTCAATTCCATCTTGGAGCTTCAGACAAACTAGCTCTCAATGTTCCCGCCATGCGGGGAGGTTAGTTCCCTTCCGCACGCGCATAAACGATGTAGGATGCACCCGCCTTAGCATCATGCGGGTATGGTCAACCCATAGACAACATAACGTTTAAGTTACATGAAAACATAAAGCCAAAACATTCACGCATGGCGCATATAACATATGCTCACGCTGGTTCTTAACAT
Organism: Bidens hawaiensis; assembly: GCF_021521415.1. Lineage (NCBI taxonomy): Eukaryota > Viridiplantae > Streptophyta > Magnoliopsida > Asterales > Asteraceae > Bidens > Bidens hawaiensis. The sequence goes on along the minus strand of NW_027502302.1, from coordinate 54,525 downwards.
GGTGCGCTCGCGCAGGTTGCACATAACAAATGCACGCGCTGACTAACATGGCGCGCTCGCGCAGGGCGCACATAACATGCACGCGCTGACTAACATGGCGCGCTTAATATTCACAATCACCTAATTATTAGGTTGATTACTTAGTTTAAGGGATTGGGAATTTACCGGGTGTCACATTCTCCCCTCGTTAAACGAATTTCGTCCCGAAATTTAGGAGACGTTGCTGGCAGAAGCCATGCTCTGAAAGAGGTGTGGGTATTTCTTGCGTATTTGGTCTTCTCTTTCCCAGGTGAATTCAGGCCCACGCCTCGAGTTCCATTGAACCTTTACTAACTTGATTTTGCTCCTGCGTAACTTTTGTTCTTTCCAATCGGTTACTGCTATAGGTTCTTCTACGAAGTGCAGCTGTTTGTCGATGTGAATCTCTTCCAACGGCAAAATCATCGTTTCGTCAGATAAGCACTTTTTGAGGTTGGACACATGAAACGTATCATGAACTCCACTGAGTTCGGCGGGTAAACGGAGTTTATAAGCAACCGGACCGATCCTTTCCAGGATCTCGAATGGTCCAATGAAGCGCGGATTCAACTTTCCTCGCATGCCGAAACGGGGGACTCCTTTCCATGGAGAGACTTTCAACAGTACTCTATCCCCTACTTGAAACTCCAATGGTTTCCTTCGCACATCTGCGTAGCTCTTCTGTCTGTCGCGCGCTGTCTTAAGGCGATCCCTTATCTGAAAAATCTTGTCTGTTGTTTCTTGGATCAATTCTGGACCAGTCATTTGCTTGTCACCTACTTCAGCCCAGCACAGTGGGGATCTACACTTGCGCCCATACAAAGCTTCGAACGGCGCAGCCTTAATGCTTGTGTGATAGCTGTTGTAAGAAAATTCAACCAATGGGAGATGAGTATCCCAGCTACCTTCGAAATCGATTGCGTACGCGCGTAGCATGTCTTCCAATGTCTGGATTGTTCGCTCGCTTTGCCCATCCGTTTGAGGATGATATGCCGTACTCATGTCAAGACGAGTACCTAAAGCCCCTTGTAACGATCTCCAAAACCTTGATGTGAACCGACTATCTCTATCAGAAATGATGGACACTGGGACTCCATGCTTTGAAACTACTTCTCGAATATACAGTCGGGCTAACTTTTCCATCTTATCGGTTTCCTTGATCGGCAGGAAGTGCGCTGACTTAGTTAGCCGATCCACAATAACCCATATTGTGTCATAACCCCCAGGTGTCCTTGGCAGTTTGGTGATGAAGTCCATAGAGATTTGTTCCCACTTCCACATGGGAATTTCTGGCTGCTGAAGCAACCCTGATGGTTTCTGATATTCAGCCTTTACTTTTGAACACGTCAGGCACTTACTGACATACGTCGCGATGGCGCCTTTAAGATTGGGCCACCAATACAGCGTTTTAACATCTTGGTACATCTTGTCTGCGCCAGGATGTACGGAATACCGCGTCTTGTGAGCTTCGTTCAATACCTGCTCGCGCAATCCTCCCTTGAGAGGGACCCATATGCGGTTAGCGAAATATAGATTGCCGTTCTCTTTAAGTTCCAAATTCTTAACCATACCTCCAAGGCATTCGTTTTTAACAAACTCTGGTTTCAAGGCTTCTTGCTGAGCGTCTCGGATGCGGGTAGAGAGATCTGCGTGAATGGTTAACCTTAGAGCCTTGACTCGTAGCGTTTTTATTCGCTCCTTCCTACTTAGCGCGTCTGCTACCACATTCGCCTTTCCAGGGTGGTACTTAATCTCACAATCATAATCGTTCAACAACTCCACCCATCTTCGTTGCCTCATGTTTAAATCCTTTTGATCAAATATATGTTGAAGGCTCTTGTGATCCGTAAAGATTATACACTTTGTACCATAGAGGTAATGGCGCCAAATCTTTAGCGCGAAGACAACCGCTCCAAGTTCTAAATCATGCGTTGTGTAGTTCTTTTCATTGGTCTTGAGTGGCGTGAGGCATACGCTATGACTTTGTCTCGTTGCATAAGGACACATCCAAGTCCCTGATGTGAAGCGTCGCAGTAAACAACAATGTCATCCATCCCCTCGGGCAAAGACAAAATTGGCGCACTACATAACTTCTGTTTCAACATTTGAAATGCTGTTTCCTGATTTTTGCCCCAAACAAACTTCTTGTCTTTCTGAGTTAGCGCGGTCAGAGGTAGAGCTATTTTGGAGAAGTTCTCAATGAAGCGTCGATAGTAGCCAGCTAGTCCTAGGAATTGCCTCACCTCAGTTGGGGTTTTTGGCGCTTCCCAGTTTTCGATGGCCTTGACTTTGGAAGGATCAACGTGAATTCCTTTCTCGTTTACAACGTGACCGAGAAAGTGAACTTCTCTAAGCCAAAACTCGCACTTGGAAAACTTCGCATACAACTTTTCTTTCCTCAACAATTCCAAAATCAATCTCAGGTGTTGCTCATGCTCGGCCTTGGTCCGTGAGTAAATCAGAATATCATCTATAAACACAATCACAAACTTGTCCAAGTATGGTTTGCACACACGGTTCATCAGATCCATGAACACAGCCGGCGCATTAGTTAGCCCGAAAGGCATCACTAAGAACTCATAATGGCCGTATCTAGTTCGGAAGGCTGTTTTCGGCACATCTTCCTCATGGACCCTAAGTTGGTGGTATCCTGACCGTAGATCTATCTTCGAATAATAACTGGATCCCTGCAACTGGTCAAATAAGTCGTCAATCCTCGGTAAGGGGTACCGATTCTTGACTGTCAGCTTGTTCAGCTCCCTGTAGTCAATACACATTCTGAACGAACCATCCTTCTTCTTAACAAACAGTACTGGAGCTCCCCAAGGTGAAAAGCTTGGGCGTATGAAACCCTTATCCAATAGTTCCTGTAACTGATTGGATAGCTCTTGCATCTCAGATGGAGCTAGTCGATAAGGCGCTCGAGCTACTGGCGCAGCTCCTGGGACTAAATCAATACGAAACTCGACTTGTCGCGGCGGCGGTAATCCGGGCAAATCTTCAGGAAAAACTTCTGGAAATTCGCGCACTACTGGTAAGTCTTCAATTCTTCGCTCATCTCCTTTCTTCTCTACGACATGCGCCAGGAAGGCGTAGCACCCTTTCCTTAGGCACTTACGCGCCTTTAGGCACGAAATCAGTTTTGTCGCAACTCCCCTTCTTTCCCCTTGAATTACCAAGGTTTCTCCGTTCAACAGTGGGATCCGAACCTGCTTCTCATGGCAAATAACTTCCGCGCGGTTCTCGACTAACCAATCCATACCTACCACAATGTCAAAACTTCCCAAGTCTATTGGCAACAAGTTAATATTGAACCCGTGACCTCCCATGACTATAACACATTGTTCAGTTCTTTCGTTCGCGCATAACTGCCTACCATTGGCTAGTTCTATAGTATAAGGCGTGTCTAGTCTACTGGTTGCTAGGCCTAGGGAGTCTTTAAACTCGGCGGATATAAAACTTAGGTCAGCGCCAGTATCAAATAAGACAGATGCAAAATGTCCGTTAAGCAAAAACGTACCGGTTACCACATTCGGCTCTTCTTTAGCTTCGCCTGCGCCGATCACAAAAGCTCTCCCGCGAGCTTGGTTCCCCTTTTGCGGGCAATCCCGACTAAAATGCCCTGGCTTCCCGCATGCGTAGCAGTTGTCGCTTGCTCCAGCGTCTCTGATACGGCAATTTATCGTCTTGTGCCCTGGTCTGCCACATTTGGCACATTCGATTCTTGCGCATTCACCCTCGTGGTGATACTTGCATTTGTTGCACCATGGGCGAGGCCCGCTGTATCCTTTTCGTAGTGGCTCCGCGGCCTGAATCGCGTAAACCCTTGCGCTTTCCTGCTTCTTGAACGGTGGCTGCTTGGTGTCGGACCCTCGGTGGTGAGAGTTCCATTTCCTCTTGGGATCAGAGGTTCGCTGCTCGATTCCGCGCGTAGTCAACATACCTGCACGGATCGTATCCCTTGTAAGGGTGATGGCCCGCGCTACCGCCTCATCAAAGGTTGGAGGCGCTGCGGCGTTGAGCAGAACCCTAACAACAGGAGGCAACCCAAAAATATACCTCTCGATCTTCTTTTCCTCCGTGTTTGCCATGTCTGGCACCAACTGGCAAAGTTCGTTGAACCGGTTGTTGTAGGCGTCGATATCCGTTCCTACCATGGTGTGGTTCCAGAATTCCTGTTGTAGACTCTGGATTTCTGCGCGAGAGCAGAACTTCCTCATCATCATCTCCTTCAGTTCCTCCCAGGTCTTGTGGAGAGCAACTTCTCGCCCCAATGTTTTCGTTTGAAGCTTCCACCAAGACGAAGCTGCCTCTTGGAACATGCAGGTCGCGTAAAGGACCTTCTGGTTCTCACTACATCCGCTAATGGAGAGAACTGTCTCCATCTTGTCAATCCAGTTGTAGAGCCCAATGGCCCCTTCGGTTCCCTTGAATGGCCAAGGCTTACAGGCCATGAATGTCTTATAGGAGCATCCTTTGTCCAAGGCTCCTGATTCGGGTTCTGGGGTCTCATTCTGACGACCCTGACTTGATTCGGCCTTGCTGGCCTCATGTGTCGCAATCGCTTGCGCGATTATTTCCGCGAGTTCCTCGGGTGTCATGGTAATTCCCTTGGCTTTAGTTGGAGGCATTCTCGCTTTAAAAGAGTGAAAATATCAGACTTAGCGCATGTACTCTGAGCACATAATGTTATCATTATTTACTAGACAGTGTGACCCGTGTTCCTAAGTGTGTATAGTTTCTTTTGAAAATATTTTCTTTGAAAAATATTTCATGCGATTCCCCAACGGTTATAGTCTAGGTTAAAACTTCTTTTCCTAGTTCGCTATAACCAGTGCTCTGATACCAATCTGTCACACCTGGCCCTGAGCGGCGGAAACAGCCGGGCGCGCGCGAGTGGGAATTGATACTTAAGCACGGGCCATTGCAAACATTCAAAGTAAGATTTTCATTGCGCATGAAAAGTTTAATACAAATACATTACATTGATTAAAAATTATAAAAACATCCAAGTATAAAAATTATTGAAGATTTCCACGCCATATCCCCATGCGCGGCGGGAACAACCACGCGCATCGAAGGGATAGAACTAAAATCTTCCAAAAAGCTAGTTTAGATGTTCAGCGTGAGGTGCTCTAAGTGTGACTCCATGCGCTACCTAGTTATCTCCTGAAAGACACGTAAAAACATTTGAATCAGTATAAACTGAGTGAGTTCACAAGTCTTAGTAACTTGATAAATCGTATTGCATCAAAATCTTGATACAAATCATTCTGAAACATAATTCTGATAGCATCATTAAAACACATGCTTGGTAAGACAGTTATATCAACATATTCTGATAAAATCGTTCCGCGGGTTACGCGCGAACATTTCTGGGAACTGTGCTCGTCTATGCAAAGTGGCGCTGCCACTACGAGCTAAAATAAGTAATACCGTCCCGCGGGTTACGCTGCGAACGTTTCAGGAACATGTGCTCGTCCATGCAAAGTGGCGCTGCCACTACGAGCTAAAATAATAATTCCGTCCCGCGGGTTACGCGCGGACGTTGTGCCGGAAAACAAGGCGCTCGTCCATGCAAAGAGGCGCGACCCCTACGAGCGGGTTCAAACCCATAGTACTGCCCCATGACCATACTAGCCACTCGTCCATGCAAAGAGGTGCGACCCCTACGAGTGGGTGGATCAAACCAGCAGTCCCTACCCTTAGAGTTCCAATGGTAAAGTGATCACTTACTCGAGTTCTAGCGCACATACATCGAAAACCTTAGATAACCGTTTGCATTACTCAACATGAAACATAACTTAAACACATAATCGCTTGCATAGCTTGTAAGTATACCGTGATAAAACATTATTTAGGTACGTGTCCCTCGCCCCAAAAACAGTTTAAAATAGTGAAAAATAGTGAAAATAGGGGCTGTGAGACTCACCTGTGGTTCTTGTTAAGGGATTAATCGAGATTCGGGTTTTCTTGGTGTTGGCCTCGGAATTGAAGGTCTAGAATACGATTAAATAACAAGAAGTATATATATTAAGATCAAGAAATAGGAGAATATGAGGTTTGGAAAGTAGATCTCAAGTTTATAACCTCGGCTTACCTAGTAACTGGGACGGAATCGAAAATAACGGATGCTCGGGAGATGCTTAGTGCAAGTTTGCAGTTCTTTGGAGTGTGTTTTGGGTGATAATTTAGGTTACAAATTTATAGGCAAACTCAAGGGAACACAATCCCTTGCTTTAGGGGATTGAAATCTTTTCATATCTAGGTGTAATGATAATAAAGTATGGAAATTATTATTGTTTATTGTTTACTTAAAAGTGGAGGAGTGGACAAAAGATCTTGATTTGATTTGGACAGGACATGCAGGTCTGGGGTTGGTGAGAATAGGGTGGCTGACAGTTGACTTTTCATGTTACAGTGTGCTTTTTCAGGTACTTTTGTCAGTGTACAGTAAAAAGTGGAAAAATCTCTGAAACACGCTACTGTTTCCTTTTGGGCGGGAGTAATCTCCTTATGTCTGGAGAATAGACTAAGTGTTCTGTGCGCATCACTTTGTGCGCATAGCTTTCTGCGTGAAGGACATTTCTTTGCTGCGGGTAGGTGCGTAACCTTCTCGCAGTTAGGGACATTGAGTTTCATTTGTAGATTCTCCAGGTGGTCTTGGTATTTCAACATAGTGATCAGTTATGTTGAAGTCAATTCCATTTTGGAGCTTCAGACAAACTAGCTCTCAATGTTCCCGCCATGCGGGGAGGTTAGTTCCCTTCCGCACGCGCATAAACGATGTAGGATGCACCCGCCTTAGCATCATGCGGGATGGTCAACCCATAGACAACATAACGTTTAAGTTACATGAAAACATAAAGCCAAAACATTCACGCATGGCGCATATAACATATGCTCACGCTGGTTCTTAACATGGTGCGCTCGCGCAGGTTGCACATAACAAATGCACGCGCTGACTAACATGGCGCGCTCGCGCAGGGCGCACATAACATGCACGCGCTGACTAACATGGCGCGCTTAATATTCACAATCACCTAATTATTAGGTTGATTACTTAGTTTAAGGGATTGGGAATTTACCGGGTGTCACAATAAGATCCGACATTAACATTACTCATTGGTTTACATAATTAAGACCCGCTTATTTTCAGCTTTTACCGGACCAGACCACCCAACTTGACTTAAACATCAAAATTAGCAGATTTAAAACTTTTGTTGCTCTTTTTTTATGAATAGTTAAGACGATCAAGGGTATTGTTTATCCACCTAAGCTTAAGCATCTAAGTCTACCAAGCAGCCATTAGATACGATTAAGGTACAATTAATTAATAGCTAGTGTTCCCCACAACATGACATACCCCCGTTATCAAGCAATACACCGAACCATCACCATAGGTGAGTATGCAAAATTTCATCTGTAGGGCTTACATGTAGTGTGTCCCTTGTGGTCTGTTTCTTAATGGTAATGAGACGCGAGCAAGGGGACCCCACATGAATAACAGCGTGGATGATCAAGTCAGTAGTGTATTTGTACTTTTGTATGTAGTGATCATGGTTTATTGACTTATAAGGGTTTGCTCTATTTAGCTTTATTTAAATATCCACAGCCCCATTTAGGAATTGTGAATACCCAGATGAATAGATTGCATACAGACCCATGGTCTCCGCACCCAGGGCATCCCATCAATACAAGATTTAAGGTTATCAAACCATACGCCAATGAAGTGTAAAACACTTAAACTAAGCAGTTAAGATTTATATCACAGGCTACACGGCATACTCTAACATTAAACCTACCCAAGCATCATATGATAACGTATTCAGATTTTTAAAATTTTATAATATTTCCACTTTTCATACCAAAAATTGAGGCTTGAGTATGTCCCGACCTTTCATTACTTATCTTTCACGGAAATAACGCTTTACCCACAAAAGATTTCCGTTTTAACCATTTTATCAAATTGCCCTTTCATTCAAGGCTGAGCCTACCGACACATCCCAAGTTAAGTGCATTTTGTTTAATATTATCTCATATTATTAGTAGTTTGAAAAACCGATTTCCGATAATTATCATCATTTCCCACTTTCACGCAAAAAACTAAATTCAAGAGACATTTCTTTAAACTTTTTTCATTTTTTTTATTTTTTTATAATTATTTTTTATTTTTTTAAAGAATTAAATTTAAACTATGACTCAAATATCCTGTCCCCACACTTAAATTTTTCATTGTCCTCAATGGAAGGATACGGATGACTTAAATAAAATTAAAAATAAAGTCGGACAACAAAAAACTAAAAACTTAAAAAGCAAAAGAAAAAGAAAAAGAAAAAGTTAATAAGCTAGATAATGGAAAAGACTTAGCTGGTAATTTGCATGAAAAATGATGCTAGAGTCTTCTTCCATGAATGCCCTTCAACGACGAACGTGCTCAGCAATTGTTAACTCATTCGCTCACACACGGACGTAAGCGGAAAAACAAAACAAACATATTTAAAGATGTATCTTATCAAACTGATAGATATTATGCAGTTAAAGTATTTCACCAATAAATATATAAAAATATAATAATCATGAGCAAATAAAAAAATATAAAGTATACGGCTCCACTACAACTCCATCCTCACAATTGTCATTTTCATTAAATTCTTACTTGGGATCGCCTCTCTAGCTCACTCAATCTTTAAACTAGCAAAACTTAAAAACACAAAAACAAAGAAAAACTACAAAAAACTACATTAGTGACTCGATGACTTATACAAAACTCGAACAACTTAGACCTTAAAACATGACTCAAAATACCAAACTAAACACAAGGAATCACACCTGAATGATAAAACAAAGGGTAACAAGGAATAATAAATAAATAATAGAAAAAATTTGGTTTGTGCACCCATGGCCGCGATGTGCGACCAACGATGGGCTACTGGCCGCGCGGCGCGGCGCCTATTTTGCCTCATACCCCAGTGTCGCGGGGGGGGGGGGGGGTGGTTCAAGTAAACTGTCGCGCGGTGCGACGGAGGTGTTTAACAGAAAGTTTTGACGATTTTTTGTTGGTGCATAAATGTCAGTAGTTCATAGTCTAGTGTCTGTAATCGAGTCTGTAATGTTATTTATGTTTTTGTTTAAGCGAAGTTGTTAACAAGTTCGCCTAGGCGAACTTGTTGAACAAGCGAAGTTATGGACAACTTCGCCTGAACATATCAGGCGAAGTTGTCGTGTATTTATATACCTAGCTTACGGCTTGGTTTAGAGTTAGTCGTTTAAGTTAATCGAGTTGATCTAAGCTGGTTTGAGTTCATTGTAACGTGAGGACGAGAGTCTGTATCAGTGATTCATATCACGTGAGTTCAGTTATTAATATATAACGTGTTTCGGTTTATTCGTGTGTGTTTGTTTGATTTGCTTTCTACGCTCGTAACGATCTACGCAGGGATTCCGCACCTGAGTAGACCGAGATATCTCGTGTGATCCGTCCAGGGAACCTACAATTGGTATCAGAGCGTTTGCTCGATTGTGTGGTTCGGGATATTCACGCGGGTGTAGAAATCGTCCCGTTTCGACTATTCGCGGGACGTGTTTTCTGTGTTTTTGATCATTCTTACCTCCTACCATCGTGTTCAAGCCTTTACACCGTCAAAAACCTCGTTAAAATCCGATTTACAGATCTGCAAATCTTTCGTGTTCATCAGGCGAAGTTGCCGTCACTGTGCGTAGGGTTTTGGCGAAGATATAAGGTTAAGCGAAGTTATTCACAACTTCGCATACCTTCTCAAGTTCGCCTAACTCAAGCGAAGTTCTCTACAACTTCACCTACCTCTTAAGTTCGCTTACCTCAAGCGAAGTTAAGAATCAGCGAAGTTAATCAGCAGTGTTATCAGCGAAGTTCTTCAGCGAAGTTCTCTACAACTTCGCCTACTTCAAGCGAAGTTATCCGTAACTTCGCCTACAGTACTTTAATATAAAAAAAAAATTTCTTAATTTTTCACGTTTCTTACTTTTCGGGAAAGATGTCGTCGATCAACATCTCTGAGTTAGTGAAGATGGAAGTTGAAGCAGGGTCAGCTACCAAGGCCCCAAGATTGCTGAAGGGAACCGATTTCGTTGCATGGAAGGATCGGTTCATACAATACGTCAAATACCAGGATGCGAAGATGTGGGTATGCATCCAGGATGGTTATATTCCACCAGTTATGGAGTATGAAGGTCGTGATCAAATTAAAAAGTATAGTAAAATGGAAGAAGAAGAAGAAGAAGAAGAAGAAGAGAAAAAGATGTATGAGGCCGAGAGCAAGGCTCATGCTGCTATTACTATGGCTCTTTCTCAAGAGATCCTTCATACGTTCAGAAAGTATACGTCAGCAAGAGAGCTTTGGGAAGCTCTTGAGAACAGATTTGAAGGGAATGTAGGAATCCGTGCTTCAAAGATAAAATTGCTCAAAACCCAGTTCTCAGTCTTCAAGTATTTGAAGAATGAATCTTTAGATGATATTATCACTCGATATTACCATCTGATGACTGAATTGAGTAACTATTCAATTTCCTACCGAGAAGAAGAAATAGTTGAGAAGCTTCTAGATGCTCTCCCACCAAAATGGGAGATGTACACTGTGCTGATGAGGGAAGACAAGGACTTTCCCACATATGATCTTGAAACGGCAGTCAACAAGCTCAGAACCTTTGAGCTTAACATGGTCAGAAAAGAGACACCTATGGATCAGGTTCAAGATCCAGGTATGTATGGAGCTAAAGTCAACACTAGCTCAGGATCGAAGACTGAATCTGCTGCCTACTACACAAAGGGAGAGTCGGGCCCCAACTCATCACATGAGGGGCATGTGTCAGTTAACACAAATGGGGATGTTTGCTATGTAGCAGCTGGATCGAGTGGTTCTCAACCCCAGGTAAGCAAGAGTAGTTGCTCTCCATGTTCTCCCAGCAACAACTACTCCAAGATGCCTATGAGTGTCAAGTCTGCTGAAGAGCAGTTTGGTCTCTATGCTTCTTTCATTGCTTTCTATGAGAACTACATTCAAGGGAAGATTGTTGATCCAGCTATGTTGGATGAAGATTACGATCAGATTGATGCTGACGATATGGAAGAAATGGATTTACAATGGCAAATGGCCATGATCGTGAGAAGAGTAAAAAGGTTTATGAGAAAGACGGGAAGGAAGTTTGTCGGTGGAAAGCCGGGGTTTGACAAGGCAAAGGTGAGATGCTACAATTGTCAACAAACGGTCACTTTGCAAAGGAATGCAGGAATGAGCGTGTAGAACGAAGTCAGGGCAGGTCTACACAGCAAAGTGGAGGTTCTAAAGATTATAGTGCGATGATGTCCAGAGAAGATGGTGAATACAACTGGAACCTGCTGTCTAAAGAAACTTTTGAGCAGGAAAATTTGGCGAAGGTTGAAACTGAAGAAAGTGAGAAGGTTACCGGAGAAGAAAAAGCTTTCATGGCAGATGTTAAAGATCAGCTCTCCGAGGTATGTTCTAAACCAACTTGTTCAAAATGTGAGAACTTGTCTGAGCAACTAGCAACCATAACTGATCAGTATGTTAGTTTGGATGCTGAGTTTAAAACTTTAAAAGAAGATCATCACTTTATTAAATCAAGAGAAAATAGCTATAAAGTCAAAATAAAAGCTTGTGAAAAAGATGTTAAAAGTTTAAAAACAAAACTTGCTGAAAAAATTGAAGTGATTGATTTAAGTTATGAAGTTTTGGAAGAAAAAACCAAACTAATTGCTGATAGAGAAAAACAGATTGCTGACCACCAGGTGAAAGTGGTGGAACTGAATCGAAAACTGGAGCAGTTCAGAAATTCCTCTGCTATTCTTAATCACCTTGTTAGTGATCAAGGTTCCTCTGTCAAGAGGGGAGGAATCGGTTATCATGAGGTTCCACCACCGTATAATCACAATTACACTTTTAACCCTAGTGTTCAGAAATCTGTTGACTTTGAGGTTGCTCAGACAGTGCCAATTAAAGTAACTGTTAAAGAACCAAATGTTAGTAGAGGCGAAACAAGTTCGCCTGTTTCAAGTGTTAAAATTTCTGATCAAAGTTCAGTCTCGTCAGATTCGGACAAGTCATCCGAGTCTGGTAAGGCAAAAGAGGAAGTGGTATTACCCAATGGTGGAGAGAAAGATAAGACAAATAAAAGGAGTACTCCACTAAACCCGTACGTCCCACCATATGTGAGACGAACGGGCGGTATTAAAGCCACGACATCTAAAACACCGGTTGATAAAAAAGTTGAGCATAGGTGTTGTTTTAGATGTAATCAATTAGGACACCTTGTTGCAAATTGCCCTCTGAAGCAGCGATTCAGAGGTGTAAGGCCTACTAAAACTGAGAATAAGCCTAATAGTTATTATCATGCTGCTAAAAATGAAAACCATTTAAAATTCAAAAATGTGACTAATTCAGGTTTTCATAGAAACAAATCTCAGTTTTACACTGCAAATAACCAAACCACAAGTTATAATTCTTTCAATTCACAAAGGTTTGGTAGGCCTCACAATCAATCTTCAAGGAGGTTTCCTAATAGGACTTACAGGAATTATCGAGATACTAACTTTGGAAAGCCAAAGTTTGGGATGTATAGATCCAAGACCAATTGGTCTTGGGTCCCTAAATTCTAATCTTTTGCTTTATTGTGCAGGAACAGTTGAACAGGGCTGCCAACAATCTTTGGGTTGTAGATAGCGGCTGTTCCCGGCACATGACAGGTAACAAATACTTGTTACATGATTTGAAACCTGTTCAAGGAGGGAGAGTGAGCTTTGCCGGTGAAAGTGGTGGCAAGATTACTGGAATGGGAACGGTGTCAAACGGAAAGATGACTTTGGAGAAGGTTAACTTTGTAGAAGAATTGAAGCACAATCTGCTGAGTGTGTCGCAGATCTGTGATAAGGAGTACACCGTTCATTTTACAAAGAATGAGGCGATTGTGTTGAAACCTGGTTTTCAGATACCAGAGGAGTGGATTGTGATGAAGGCTCCACGTGAAAGAAATACATATATTATGGATATGAGGTCAACTGAAATGGCCACGGCAGAATCATGCCTTATGACATAAGCGAGTGAATCAGAGTCCGAATTGTGGCATAGGAGAATGGGGCACATTCATCTTCGGAAGATGAACCACATTGTCAGGAATGGACTTGTTCTGGGCGTTCCCTTGAAGAATTTCAATTTTGAAGATAAATGTATAGCGTGCAAGAAGGGAAAGCAGCACAAGAAATCCCATCTCACCAAGAAAGTCAATTCAATTGCCAGTACTCTGGAGTTGCTTCACATGGATCTCTTCGGTCCCGTGAATGCAAAAAGTCTAGGAGGAACTTCTTATTGCTTGGTGATCACTGATGACTACTCACGATATTCGTGGGTGTATTTCCTGAAATCAAAAGACGAAACAGCTCAGATGGTGAAGAATTTGATTACCAAAGTTGAGAACGTTATGGATAAAAGGGTTAAGTTCATCAGAAGTGACAATGGAACGGAGTTCAAGAATTTTGAGATGGAGATCTTCTGCCTTCAGAGAGGGATTGAACACCAATACAGCGCTCCGTATACACCACAACAGAATGGAGTGGCTGAAAGGAAGAATAGAACATTAATTGAAGGAGCCAGAACTATGCTGGCTGATTCGAAGCTTCCTGTGGTGTTTTGGGCTGAAGCTGTTGCTACAGCCTGTTATGTTCTGAATAGAGTCTTAACTGTTAAAAGACTTGGTAAAACGTGTTATGAGCTTATGCATGGGAGAAAGCCCAACTTAAGTGGTCTTGAACCATTCGGGTCCCCTTGTTCGATTTTGAAGACAAATTCTAAATTTGGTGAAGTAGCCGATGAAGGAATCTTAGTCGGTTATGTTGTTGGGACTCCCAACAAACGTGTCTTCAATACATCGACCAGCAAGGTTGACGTGGTGTGTAACACCGATATCACAAGTTACCAACCGCCAAAACCAAGCAACGGACCTGCTGAGTTTTTCGACTATGTTAAACTTTTTAAGTCTTTTAACATACCGTATTTGGATATTGCTGAAGAAGAAGAGAGAGTTGCTACGAAGATGATCCTTGATGAGGAAGAAAACCTATTGCAAAGACAGCTGATCGATAAATGTCAACCTTCCTCATCAAATGCTGTCGATACCCCTGCTACCTCGACTGAAGAAGAATTTTTCAATCCATTTCACTCTCAGCATGAAACAACCATTGACGAGCTCTCTTCTAACTTGGAAGACAATTTGCATGTCGGTTCTGTTCCGACCACGAGAATTCATAAAGATCACCCTTTGAAGAATGTGATTGGTGATGTGTCCTCCGGTGTACAAACAAGACGTAGCTTGAATGAGCACACCTGTGTTTACACAAGCATCAAGGAGACAGGGATAATCAACGAATGCTTGTACACCTGCTTTATCAGCCAGATTGAACCGAAGAATTATCAAATGGCTCTCAAGGACAGCTCGTGGGTCGAAGCTATGCAAGAAGAGTTGGCTCAATTCAAGAAAATGGAAGTTTGGACTTTGGTTGAAAAACCGAAGCATGTGCATGTGATAGGCACAAAATGGGTGTTTAAGTGCAAGAGAGATGAGAAAGGGATTATCATAAGAAACAAAGTGAGGGTAGTCGTTAAAGGTTTTAATCAACAAGAGGGGATTGATTATAATGAAGTGTTCGCTCCTGTCGCAAGGTTGGAAGCCATTAGATTGTTTTTGGCGTTCGCTGCTTATAAGAAGATGAAGGTATTTCAGTTGGATGTGAAGAGTGCGTTTCTGAATGGGAAAGTTGATGAGGTAGTGTATGTTGAGCAACCTCCGGGTTTTCCTGACCCAGACTTTCCTGATCACGTGTACAAGTTAAGCAAGGCATTGTATGGACTACATCAGGCACCTCGTGCCTGGTATTCAACTTTATCAGATTACTTGCTTGAAAATGGGTTTGAAAGAGGGAAGATAGATAGCACGTTGTTCTTCAAAAGAGATGGAAGCGACTTCCTGCTAGTGCAAGTCTACGTGGATGACATCATCTTTGCTGCATCAAGAGTCTCCATGTGTCAACATTTTGAGGCCGTCATGAAAAAGAGGTTTGAAATGAGTGCTATGGGTGAACTAACTTTCTTTTTAGGATTGCAGGTTGATCAGAAGAAGGATGGGATGTTCATTCATCAGACCAAGTATGTCCATGATGTGCTCAAACGCTTCAAGATGGAGGACAGCACTCCATTCGACACTCCAATCTGCGTCAATCACAAATTGGGTGCTGAGTCAGACGGTGATGCAGATGTGGACCCAACTCAGTATCGGGCTATTATAGGTTCTTTAATGTACTTAACTGCTTCTAGGCCTGATATAATGTTTGATGTTTGTCTTTGTGCTCGTTTTCAGGCAAACCCAAAGGAATCTCACATGAAGGGTGTGAAGAGGATCTTGCGGTATCTCAAGGGCAAACCGAAGCTGGGGTTGTGGTACCCGAGAGGAGGAGACTTGGAGCTAGTCGCTTACACAGATTCTGATTATGGAGGGTGCAATCAGAGTCGGAAGTCAACAACTGGAGGATGTCAGTTTCTTGGTGGCAGATTGGTGTCGTGGCAATGCAAGAAACAGACTTCGGTCGCAATTTCAACCTGCGAAGCAGAATACATGGCAGCATCCAACTGCTGCTCCCAGGTTCTTTGGATTCAACAACAGTTGCGCGACTATGGTCTGAATTTCTTACTTACACCTATTTGCATTGATAACACAGCTGCTATCTCAGTAACTAACAATCCCGTGAAGCACAGTAAAACTAAACATATTGACATACGTCATCATTTTATACGGGATTGTGCTGAGAAGAAACTGATTGTGCTTGAAAAGGTGGATACGCTTGATAATTTCGCTGATCTTTATACTAAAGCGTTTGACAAAACAAGATTTCAAAACCTTATCGAGCTGAATGGGATGATCAATCCCGAGTAACCATGCTTTTCATGTTATATTTAAAAAAAAAAAAACGTCACTATCGCTTAAAATATGTCGGTTACCTCAGTTTGAAGGACTTGTCTTCGGATATGTTTTGGTCCTCATTTTCTACTTGTAGATTTTGAGGATAGCCATTAACCAGATGACTGAAAGTGACCGGGGCGGTTTATGATGAGTTTTCATTCTTTTGCTTAAAATTAGTCGATCATATTAATTAGTTAGAAGGATACATACTAGTATGTGGTCGGTCCAGCTGATCCATTGGATCTTCGGGATAGCCGTTTACCTGAAGACTTTGTTTTGGTCGGGGCGATTAATGTTAAAATTTTTTTTAAGGGAAATGAAATTATTTTTCAAGTCTACTACTTCGTAAGAAGTTCGTTAGCTATGTTTAACAGAAAATTGATCCAACCTTCGAAAATGATATATATACTGATTCTGTGTGCTTAACTAGTGAAGTTATTAGGCTTAAAAGGCTTTAGGACAGTCATTGTATGTCATGGTAACTTTTATGGTGCGTAAAAGTAGATGTGATACAAACTAAAACTACTTGATTTTACGTGGAAACTCCTTACGAGTTTTGCATGTCTTCATATATATCTTTCCGAATGATAGGCAGAAAAGCGATTACCCAGTCATACACGAGCCCGTA
Organism: Bidens hawaiensis; assembly: GCF_021521415.1. NCBI lineage: Eukaryota > Viridiplantae > Streptophyta > Magnoliopsida > Asterales > Asteraceae > Bidens > Bidens hawaiensis. The sequence goes on along the minus strand of NW_027502302.1, from coordinate 37,874 downwards.
AGTGTTCTGATTCCCGTGAAGATAGCGTTTCAAGAAACTGCAGTGATCCAGATTCGGGACTTGCAGTTGGTTACTACTCTGAAGTCTATGTAAATGTTTATCATAAAAAAAAAAAAAAATAAAAAAAAATTATGAGTTATTGAAACATTCTAGAGTTCAACATATCAAGACTTCTTAATCATGGAGTAAGAAAGAGAACGGGAAGGAGATGAAGAGTATTACAAACTTAATCAGACACTAAGGGTCGAGGTCAATTCGGGGTGACTTGGGGAAAGCCAAATATGCTTTGAGAATAGATAGGAGGCATCATAATCTCTGAGTTGTTGCCCACTTAATTTTTGAGCTTAATTGAACTTAACTCGTATCACAGAAACGATGAAAACCATCTTAAGTTATTTACCTGCTTACAACCTGTTTCTTTATGTCATAATACAGCTAAACACGGATCTATGTGACAATCACGTTATTAGTATGATTCCTGTTCGGATCTTTTCTAAAACGTAGTAGTTCTATCGAGACTGAAATTTGATCCCTTATACTTTATTTTTAAAAAAGTTTCTTGTACTTAGTTAGTTTTATGATTTTATAACTGGTTACTTGGACTTGATCGTGTCATTTAATTCTTAAAGGGAAGTTTTAGAACTTAATTGCAAAATTTTCAAATTATAAGGGTTGATTTTGTAAATATAGGCGATGTTGTTAAACAGGCGAACTTATGAATAACTTCGCCTAGGCGAAGTTAACCGTAACTTCGCCTGTATAACTTCGCCCCTATATAAGGATTTTCAAAAGTCATTCGTTCATTATTTTCATTATCAGCGAACTTATCCTCCGACTTTTCAGCGAACTTATCTGAAATCTCGGCGAACTTGTCGTTTCGTTTCATCCTTGTTCTTTTTTCTCAGTTTCCGTTACGATTCAAGGTTCGTGGTGTCGACATATCGTATAACACATGTTCTTTCTTGTTTATCTAAGGTCGTGTCTAACCGTTACGAAACCTCGGACCGTCGGATTTTTGAAACCATTTTTCAAACTTGTTTTCACGTGGTTGTGAACCACTTGAACGTCTAGACCATCATAAAATCGAGTTTTACGGAGTCCACAATCGTTAAATTCGCCAACGACACGTCGTTCGACTACAGTCGTCCCTCCTGGTTGAACATGGGCGAATTATAGATGCTATGAAGGAGTTCTTGGCATCTCAGGGGGAGACAGGCTGTAGAGGCGACGAGTTAAGGACAAAGAAGAGAAATGATAGAGACGATGATCCCAATGCATCGAAAGATGCAGGTGGTGAGTTGCCAAGAACTACAAAAGCTCTTGGGACTTCCACAGCTCAGGGGGAGTCTGCAGGTGCAGTTGGTGGTGATGAGGTGGTGATGGTTGATGATGAAGATGATGTGATTGATGCTTTGAAAGAATTAGATGATGATATGCTAGATGATGATGTGATGTTTGATGATGATGTGCTACCTACTGAGGAGATTGAGAAGATTGGAGCACAGATTGTGATTGAAGATGAGATTGAAGAAGGTGAAATAATTGAAGAAAATGTTGAACACGAGATCCCAGATGTTGAGAAAGCCGATATGGGTACTGAGATGGAAAATGATGAGACTGAGTGGGAGGAGCAGCCTAGGTGGAAGGAAGGCTGTGCTCATTGGTTTATTAAAACTAAGAAGCCTGCTGTTCCAACCATGTTCAAGAAGAGTTATAATATCAAAGGCTATGCTGAGTCGAAGAAAGGAATTATTTGTTGGCTATATGATGAACAGATAAAGTTGTTTGTGGTGAAACGTTTTGATAGGATTCAGTATTTTAAAAGAACGTTGAGATCTCTCAATACATTTCCTGAATGTGAGGTGAAGGATTTGGCTAGATTGGGGCTGATCAATAGAAGCGACGACAACATGGCAAGGGTTATTGGGAAGATCGTGTGGAAAGAAAGCATAAAAGAGAAGAAGTTTGAGTTATTAAAGCCACAGAAGGGAAAGCTAGTGGAAGATAAAGAAAGGGGAATGAGAGCAGATGGCAAGCCATGGATGGTAATGAAGTACAAACCGATTCGATGCATTAAGGAGGTTCCAATGAAGATTATGCCTCAAGATGTGTTGAAGAATCTTAAATGGTGGTATGTTGATTGCCAGACTGCTGAAGCCGTGATGGAAGACGAAGACGAACAAGAAGTGCTGAGGGTGTATGATCCGATGCATCTTGTTAACTTATCGAAAGCTGATCTGCAAGTGTTGAATGAAAAGAAGATATTCTATATTCCTGCTTGGAAAGACGAAGCGAGGAAGTATCAGCGAGTAGTCACGGTATGTGTTAGAGAAGGAGTGCATGCGTGAAGATTACAAGACAAGTGCTTAAAGATCAAGATATGAAGCTACTGCCAAGGGGGAGTCTGTTGGTGCATAAATGTCAGTAGTTCATAGTCTAGTGTCTGTAATCGAGTCTGTAATGTTATTTATGTTTTTGTTTAAGCGAAGTTGTTAACAAGTTCGCCTAGGCGAACTTGTTGAACAAGCGAAGTTATGGACAACTTCGCCTGAACATATCAGGCGAAGTTGTCGTGTATTTATATACCTAGCTTACGGCTTGGTTTAGAGGTAGTCGTTTAAGTTAATCGAGTTGATCTAAGCTGGTTTGAGTTCATTGTAACGTGAGGACGAGAGTCTGTATCAGTGATTCATATCACGTGAGTTCAGTTATTAATATATAACGTGTTTCGGTTTATTCGTGTGTGTTTGTTTGATTTGCTTTCTACGCTCGTAACGATCTACGCAGGGATTCCGCACCTGAGTAGACCGAGATATCTCGTGTGATCCGTCCAGGGAACCTACATTTTTGCCCCTAATTGCCTTAGAAAAATTTCAAGAAAATTACCGAGTCTTTGTTATGCCCATTTTATATCATTTTTACGTGTGAAACTTACCTGGCATCTCTTGAATTCTCGTCAAAACCTCTCTCCATGATGGTGACGATTCCTTGGAACGACTCAACGACGCAACCAAACTACAAAGACTAATGTTAGTGACTCAAAGAAAATAAAAATAAAATAAAGGAAAATCTACAAACTCTTCACTTGAGTTTTCATTCAAGAACCCATGTTATGCGAATCATGTGGCGGACCGAGTGGAGCTTCCTACACCTCGGTAAAACTCCAATGCCCTCACGGATACCGAATCACCATCCAACCATTCATCAATCTTGGTCTTCTTCTTTCTAACTCCACGAACCTTCTCAAACTTGCGATTTCCACCACCTCTTTCTATAACACACTTCACCATTACTCGAGAACTAGAAACCTCTCGCTCCTTTTTCGCACTAATACTCACCGAACGGGAATCGTCAAAACATGGATCCATGCCCAAGATAAATGATTCTATCGAGTAAACTGGATGACATGTATCAATAAGACCTTCTTGACCACTCAGATGTCTCATGGATTTAGCCAAATAAGTAGCACTATCATCGTCGGCTCTAAGAGTGATCTTGCCTTCAAAAACATCAATGATTTCCCTAGCAGTACGTAAAAACGAACGACCTAAAATGATAGGAACTCTCTCGTCGGTCTCCATATCCAAAACAACAAAATCTGTGGGGAAAACCAAAATATCAACCTTAACAAGCAAATTCTCCACGACACCCTCGGATATTTAACGGAACGATCGGCTAAAGAAAACTTCATACGTGTAGGGGTGAACTCTCCTAGGCCTAGCTTCTCAAATAAAGAATATGGCATGAGGTATGCTAGCTCCTAGATCGGCCAATGCTTGACATGTCGTGTCACTTCCGAAAAGGCATGGAATAGTAAAAACGCCAAGGTCAGGTAATTTCTCCGGTACGTTATTAAGAACCACCACAAAACACTCTCCATTTAGTGGAACAGTCGAAAGTTCCTCCAACTTATCTTTTCTTTTAAGAAGATCTTTCAAAAACTTGGCATATTTAGGCATATGCTGGAGGACTTCAATGAACGAAATATTGATATTCAATTGGCTAAATATATTGAGAAAATGTCCGTAATCTTTCGTATACTTTTGATGTTTTAGACGAGCGGGATACGGGACATAGGCAAGGTCAATGATGTGTGGTGGCCGGACTTCAATCGGCTTATTTTTTATGCTTTTCTCTACTTGCGGCTCAATAAATGGTGCATTACCTTGTGTTTTTCCCGAAACCTCCATATCTATCTCCTCATCTACCAACTCATCGTCCCCATCTTTCTCAACTTCTATACTAACTCCCTCCGGACCAAAAACCCTACCACTACGAGTGGAGATGGCTTTCAATTGAGCAGCTGGATTAGTTTGAGGAATACCCGAAAATGACCTGGAGGCCTCTCTACTAAACGACGAGCAATATCACCAACGGACCTTTGAATATCAAGAATAGCATATTGTTGATTCTTGAAGAGTAAGTCATGCTCGGCGAACTTCTTCTATGTAGCTTGGTCTCTCTCAAGGATTTGCTTCATCATTTCTTCTAACGTCCAATTCCACCATTCGAATCCTGCACATTATTTTGAACATTAGTACCCTTGGTATTATTATTATTGAAGTACTGACCTTGTCCTTGACTATAAGAAGTTTGAAATCCGGGTGGTGCGCCCGAGGACGCCAATTAGAATTGTTCTGATTCGGGTTTTTGTAGGTGTTCCAACTCGAATTATTGCTACTATTAAAAGCATTTCGAACTCTGTTTTGACCAGCAATAACATAAACCTCTTGATTCATCAACGGGCACTCCAAAGTGCCATGTCCACCCCTACAAACCTCACACTTATCAACCTTTGCCTTCGGCTCCTTAACCTCTCTAGTTAGTGATTCCAAATCAGCAGCCACACTAGTATCCAGATTAACCTGGTGTACACCTCAAGCGGATGAGGATGTACTAGTGACGGGAGTGGAATTCCAGTGATGTGGCCCTTTGGCAAAATCAGATTGAGCAAAGCTTTCAAACATCTCGTTGCATTCGGTGACATTCTTCTTTGCCATTAGATTTCCTCCCGCGGCCGTGTCGAAACGAACTTGGGTTTCGTAGTTCAGGCCATTGTAAAATTTCTCCATGAGAGCCCATGGTGTGAGACCATGCTGTGAGCACCGAGCTAGCATGTTCTGGAAACGCTCCCAAGCATGGCAATACTGTTCATCCGGCTCCATGTGAAACGAGTGAGTCTGATCACGAAGAATAGCCGCTTTAGCAGGTGGGAAGTATCTTTTGATAAAAGATGAGCGCAGTGCTTCCCAAGTAGTGAACGTGCCAGGTGGCTGAGTGTCAAGCTAACGAGCCGCTTTCCCTGCAAGTGAAAAAGGAAAAAGATGTAAGAAAATGGCATCGTCAGTTGCACCTTGTAAATTAAAAGTTTTCAAAACGCGGTAAATCTGGTTAATTTGTGTCGATGCTTCCTCGTCATCACACCCATGAAACTGATTAGTTTGAACGATATTGTTCATGACGTATGACGGAATCTGACACGAGTTGGGATTGTCGATTTTGGGGATGACGATGCATGATCGGTTTCCGGTTAAGCCATCGAAGGCTTGAGCAGCAACGGTTCTATCGTCCGCCATTTGGTTGTCCGGTTGACTTCTCGGACTTTCTGGTGGTGAACTGTTTGGTGATGACTTTGGTGTCGAATCAACTTCTGACGGTTATTTCTCTGTTGACGAGCTAGCCTCGGTCTTCAACGAAAATTCTAGATTCTCCAGCGGTGGTCCTTGCGAACGAAGATGTGGCATAAACCTAAAAACGTAACGGACCAAGTGAGTAGACTAAAAATAAAAACTAAAACAAAAATAAACTAAAATTTAATTAGACTCCTATGACTAAAAACAAAACAAATAGCACGTATGTAGCAAATAAGTCCAATTAACGTTAATAACGCAATCGCCAAGAGTCCCCGGCAGTGGCACCAAAAACTTAATGTGCTAAAAACTGTCAATTAAATATTAACTAAATTAAACAAGTAACAAAAACTAGACCTAAAACTCAACTACACAAAACACCGGCAAGCGAACCGATCAATTTTACTAAAGCAAAGTAAGTCCGGAATATCGAACCCACAAGACTCTATAAATTATGTTAATTAACCTAATTAAACTCAATTGCAAAGTACTACTATTTATTAAATAACATTAACGGGGGTTTTTATTAAACTCGTATTAAACTACAGAAGTAAATAAACAAGTAAACTAGAAACAAGCAATCAAACATAAGATCGAAACCAATAAGAGAAGGAATCTACCTAGGTAAGAATCCTATGCATCAACAATCATCAAGCAATGAACAACTAACATGATATCGAAACTGATTTCTAAACATATTCATCTAACAAACCCTAGAGGACCCTCGATCTCATCAAGTAAAATCCTAAAGAATAACTATTAGATTAATAAGCAATCAGTTGGATTGATTTCCTCGCAGTAATCAATTAGGGTTAATTAATAGTATCTAAAGCAAGCAATCTCACGAAACACTAGACCCTAGATGACTTGATAAGCTAACCATGACATCATGAACAAGGATCAACACAATAACCAAGCAAAAATATTTTCACGGAAAACCTAACTTAGTATGCGATTGACCAAGACACATGAACAACTCCTCACCTCACAACTATTGGAATAATTAGAACACTATAACCTTAATCAACTATCAACAAGCTTCTATGATCTAGTAGGCCTATTTAATCACAATAATCAAAACACCAAGTAATGATTAAACATAAACCCTAAATCTAAAAAACAAAATCAAGAGATAAAAGATCTATGTGAAGAAATAGTTAACAATCAATCAAGATAATAAACACTCATATGCAACATTAAAGCAATAACAAGTCTTTACTATTGATATAACAAAACCATAATCAAAACAATCATCCAAAGCAAGAATCATGTCAATACATGTTCATCAAACCTAGGTAGACATGAAGTCTAGCCTAAAATCATTCTTAAAAATAATCCCATACAAATATTAAAAACAAAGAAGAAAGACATGATAGAAAAAGTGAACAAGGAATGAAAGTTAGAGCGATAAAACCCTTGTTGATTGATCCTTGAACACCTCCTTGAAAGACTTCTTGATCCTCCTTGATTCCTAGCTTCAAAAACCTTCAATCTTTGCTTTCTTCCTCTGAAAATCGGCTGGAACAAGTCATAAAAATGGCTAGGGTTGCAACAACATGTTTATATAGTGCATGCTGGGCTTATTTGCGAAAATTGCTGGACATCAGACTTAGGAGGCGCCACGCGACCAGGCAAGCCCTCCCTGTCTGCGCGGCGCGGCGTGCATGGGGAGGGGGCTACGAATTATTCTTTTTATTTTATTGCTTAAACATGCTAGAACTCCTCCTTAGTTTCTAAGCAACCATGAGAAACTTCTAGGCCTTCTTTTCCTTGACTCACAAGCCACCATCTATATGAAAATAAATCAAAACACTAAGTGAACTAATCATGTAACAATTGATGAGCAAAAACGAACTTAAACATCACATGAAATAATACAAAGAATTAGGGTTTAACATGAAAGACACCAAAAGATTCAAAACATGATAAATATATAATAAAATTGACTCAAAACCTAAATTAATAAAGGATGAACAGAACACGAACTAAAACGAATTCAAAGCCTTAAATAAACATAACTTTACAAGGGATTCGAGATGTATAAATAGTTGTATATCACCTGGCGACCCCCCAACGTTGCCTTGATTTGCGTATCAGAAAAAGTAGATCAAGAATTCCCCAAAATTCGTGCAAGTGCGGAAGTGCTGCCGAAAGTCTGGGTAATTATTAAAGTAAGGTAGGGGTTCTGCCCAGATAAAATATTATTATTCCAAAGGGTTAGACCTTAGTCGGACCTCGATCCAATTTAAAAGGTAACAATTAAATAAAGATTTCTTTATGATTAAGAAATATAAAATTATATAAACAAAGGCTATAGCAAAAATATAGTTTCTTTATGATTAAGAAACCCAAGCTTTTACATACAAAGGATATAATTGAAATGTTTAAGGAAAAGTAAAAGTTTATATACAAATGTTATAGTCAAAATAGTGTTTCACTATTATTAAGAAACATAAGACTTAACATTCAAAGGTTATAGATAAATGACATTCCTTCTTAAAGAAGAAACATAGTACATGATTAGGAAATAAAGAAAATGAATTCATGTCCAAAATATTTTATACAAACAAATGATCAATCAAGGTTTAAGCTATCAAAACCAGACTAAAGGTCTGTAGGTGGATTAAGAGACGATCCGGGTATTTATATAAAGCTATTTCATTATAGGTCAATCATTCATTCATTCACAAAGGTTTTCAAACGAGATCACCACATCATTCAGAATAGACAATCACATGTAAATACGCTAAACCTTTTTCAGTCAAGATAAATGGGTTGTTTATCTTAAACAAAGACAGTCAAATAAAGATTTATGGAATTACATGATCCCTATTAAAATACAAGGTAGAGAATAAAAGAAAACTCAGACCGAGTATACGTGTGTCTGGATCCAAACATAATTAATCTAGTCTATCAATCAAGGCTACGTGGCCGCAGACTAGAGATCATAATAAATGTTCTTCAATGGGCGTTAGTTCCTGGAGAACCGTAATTGTGTGTGTATGGTAAGTGGTACAAATTCCAGAAATAATATACATTTCTGCTGAGGGTGTTCCAGAAAACTATCTTGTCAGTCAAATAAAGATTTATAAAAATGTTTTTAAGACAACGATTCACCAACATATCGCTGACATATTTTTCCCCCAACCTTACATGAAATAAAGCTAAGCACAGGTAGCAAGAAATTAGAGTCATTCAAGAAGATAGATGCTCGCAAGGTAGAGATGGCTCAGTTTTAAATTATTAAAAGAATGTAAACAATATGATTTGTAAAATCAAATGAGGTTTATAAATTAAACACTCGGGTGTATATTTTCCGAGAATACTTTCCAAATAAATTAAATATTTTTATATAAATAAAGGTTTATAAGTAAACTAAAGTTTCAAAAGATATACTAATATTTTATTAAATACTTTTCGCTAAACTCTGATATATTTACAAAACAGGTACCAACTATTGGTCACACGCCTAGGCCCTAAGTCAAGGTGTGACACCTTAACCATATCCCTCTGCTGTTGTTCGAAATCCCTCTTTTAATTTCGGGTTTTAGTTATTAATTGCTCGAGTTCTTGACGATTTAACTTTTAAGAGTCCAAGACTTTCACTTCACCCGTTATTCTCATTCCGTTCACTTTTAGGGTAAGTGTTGAACATGAAAGTTGTTCTTTTAAAATTTCATATGAAAGCCCTCAATCAATTTCAATGACTGATGGGATTTCAGTGGTCCATTATATCTTATCCCGTTTAGGGTTTATGCTAAAGTTAAGTTTGTAATTTTTTGATTTCGCCATACCTTTTAAGTTTTAGTCTTATTTCATCATTTTGAACCTATTTGAAATGAATTCGGTCTCAAACCGACATCCGGGTCAATAACGAACTGACACTCGTTTAACTCTAGCTTTCCCCATAACTAGAGTTAGGGGAGAAATTAATCAATAATTCTTGTTCGGTGAAGTTCGGTTTTAAAAGGAAACTTTTTTAGGGTTTATTCTCATTCCGTTATTCTCATTTCGTTCACTTTTAGGGTAAGTGTTGAACATGAAAGTTGTTCATTTTAAATTTGTTGGTGCATTTTGTGACCGTCGCTATGCAATTTCGACCAGTTAGGGAGAAGTTGTGGACGGAGCCAACTTCTCCATAGGTGAAGTTAGGACAACTTCACCATAGGCCCAAGACCAAGCCCGCGAAGATGTTTAACTATATATATTTGTGTCATGTTTAGGGTTTTAGTGATTAGAAAAGAGAGTGTGAGAGCAGAAAAGTTGTCTAGAGAAAACAGATAGGGAGTGTCTCGTGGGCAGACCCGAGGTAGAGCTCACCTCGGGTCGACATTAACATGTTTTCTCTTTTAGTATGTAATGTGTTTTGATTAATATATAAAGCGGTCTGCAGATCTGTTTATTTCGTTCGCGTGTTTGTTTGTGTGTAATCGTGTTCTTCGTCTCCAATACCATAAACGAGTCTAAGAGGATTCCGCACTCCTAGACATCGTGCGGATCTCATATCGATCACCATCGCACCGGGGGACTTACAAAATTCCATACGAAAGCTCTCAATCAATTTCAACGATTAATGGGATTTCAGTGGTCAATTATATCTTAGCCCGTTTAGGGTTTATGCTGAAGTTAAGTTTGTAATTTTTCGATTTTGCCATACATTTATGTTTTAGTCTTATTTCATCATTTTGAACCTATTTGAACTGAATTCGGTCTCATGCCGACATCCGGGTCAATAACGAACTGACACTCATTTAAGTGTAGCTTTCTCCATAACTTGAGTTAGGGGAGGAATTAATCAATAATTCTTGTTCGGTTAAGTTCGGTTTTAAAAGGATAACCTTTTTGTGATCTTTTCAGAATATTTTAGCTTCAAGTCAGATAGTTGGCTTATTCCTTGTTATCTCCATAACAAGAGTTGTAGCTTGAGTTATAATTTAATCATGGTTCGTTTATTCTCGATTTTAATATAGTTACTATTAGGTAAATTTTACGACATTTCATTAAAGGTTGTCATCACGCTTAAGTTACACTCATCTCATGTTTCACTCGCCTAATAATCAAGGTGAGTAATCACACTTTCTTTTTCTATTTTTGTTTTGGGGGCTTTATGCGTACGAAAACTCTATCTATTATTTGCACAAGTATATACTCAAAACACAATTCCATTATTTGCGTAGTTGTGATATTGCTCGATTAGTTGCTAGTTTCTAAATGACTATTTGTTTATAGTTTTTATGGTTGGCGGTATCTCATCCTAATCATCATCTTCATCCTCATCCTCATAGTATAAACATAAGCCGTCGGAGTAACTCGACGCCATTTATGGGTCGAAGGGAAATGACCCTTATATATTTATGTTATGCTAGTTGATGTAATTTATATATCGCAAGAAGTTGTAATTTTTATTTATTATGTATCTCAAAACCGTGGTTACTCTCTCAACATTATGTTGACAAAATATATCTATTTTTACCCATATCACAGGTAGCTGTGTGGGATGATTGAAGAGGAAAGACTTAGTTGGACCTTAGGTTTTGAATTTAAAATAATGAACAATATTTGATTTGGGATGATGTAATTGTTGGTTTTGTTTTCTACTATGGAGACATGTGTTTACAATGATTTGAATGAATAAGGTAGATATTAGCACTTATTATTTTTGTTAGTGTCTTTGAGTTATGATACAAATTATGTCACGCACCAGCATGTTCCACCGTCAGGTTGGGGTGTGACAACATCGTCGCTTAAGAAACAATGTATAATCGAAGTTTCTTTGTTGGCATCCATACTTTAAGCCCATTAAGAGATCTTTTTACTGACATACTTCTTTGTCTTGAAATTTTCTGCGAACCGGGATGGAGCTTACATATCAACTTCTTCTTCTAATTTCACGTGTAGGAAGGAATTTTTAAATTAAACTGATGGAGAGGCTATATTTCATTTGCGGGGGTCGAAAAAAGAACTCGGATTATGTTAAACTTTGCTACTGGTGAAAAGGTTTTAGAGTATTTAATCCCGTATGTTTGGGTACAACCTTTAGCCACTAACCATGCTTTATATCATTCAATAGTGCCATATGGTTTGTGTTTTACTGTAAAGACCCAACGACATTCAACTTGTTTCTTTATTGGAGGAAGATCACATTTCTCCCATGTGTTGCTTTTCATTAATGCCTTCATTTCCGTATCCATCACATCTGTAACAGCCTAGCTACCGCCGCACCATAATCATATCCGCTTTGGCCGGGATGTACCACCATCGCCTCACGGATTTGTTTTTGGTTGCCTACTGGTGAAAATGTTTCAGAGTAGTCAATCCTGTATGTTTGGGTACATCCTTTAGCCACTAACCATGCTTTATGTTATTCAATAGTGCCATATGGTTTGTGTTTGACTGTAAAGACCCAACGATATCCAACTGCTTTCTTTCTTGGAGGAATACCACATTTCTCCCATATGTTGCTTTTCATTAATGCCTTCATTTCTTTATCCATTGCATTTGTAACAGCCCAACTACCGCCGCGCCATAATCATGTCCACTTTGGCTGAGATGTACCACCAGCGCCTCACGGATTTGCTTTTGGTTGCTAGGTGGAGACTTCCCAGGAGGATATCCTCATACTACTTCCACCTGAGCACGCTTAACTGTGGAGTTTTCCTCTCATCCACTATGATGGGGAATGTATCTACCTCCTTATAAATAAGACTTAGTTCTCATCCCCAACCAATGTGGGATATCACAATACACCCCCTTAAGAGTCTAGCGTCCTCGCGAGACTTGGCAGCACCGGTTTGGCCATGGATTTGATACCATCTTGTAACAGCCCAGCTACTCACCATAATATTTTCCGCTTGCCCGGGATGTACCACCATCACCTCACGGATTTGATTTTGGTTGCCAATATGGAGACTTCCGAGGAGGTCACCCATCCTGATACTACTCCCACATGAGCATGCTTAACTGTGGAGTTCTTCTCTCATCCACTATCATTAAGCGCCCAAAACAAGTTATGATGGGGACGGTATCTACCTCCTTATAAAGAACACTTAGTTCTTCTCCCAAACCGATGTGGGATGTCACTACATCCTTCCAGTTATTTGGCTTCAAGGCTTGTTTCATAGAAGTTGGAATTTCTTTAGTGCAAAGTGAAAAGGTAAAGGCTTTGGCTTCTTCGGACAGATTCCTTTCTACTATGATTTTTATTGGACACCTAGAAGATTTAGACTATTTGGAGATTACCGTCGTAACATCCCGAAAATTTCGTGCTGAATTTGCCAACTTTGAAAGTTAAAGGACCAAATTTTCATTCTGTCAGACTTAACGTTTAAGGTCTAATATGTATTTTTTCAAATTCATATGAGACGGACCGTCTAATTATTATACGGTCCTTCTCAACCTTAACTTGAATATTAAGTATGTTTTGAGACAGGGTGTCTGGTCCACCTCCAATTTTGTGATGCCCCATTACACGGACCGTCTGGTCTTGTGACTGTCCTTCTCATCAGCCGAGTCAACAAAAATGTGTCAAAACCGACCCTAACGTGCCAGCTTGTATTTGTGACTCGTCTTAAGCGACCTGGTCAATAAATACAGCCCCTAGATCGTTCATAAAGTAAACACTTCATCAAAAATCAATACCAAACACTTGTAAGCAAGTTTAAGTAAGTACTTTGAAGTAGGGTTGTTCTTCGGGTTTCAGGTTGTTTGGGTCGGGTTATTCGGGTTTAAGCTCAAAACAAATTGACCCAAGAACAGACCCAAATAAGTTCGGTTTGTTCGGGTTTCGGATTAAATGGGTCGGGTTAATTCGGGTCGGGTTTCGGGTTTAACAAATTAAAAAAAAATCCACCTTTAACAATATCATAAAGTTAAAAAAAAAACTATATTCCAAGCCGTTATAAAACCATAATATACACCCATATTCAACTAAACTTATAATATTTAGCAAAACATGAAATTTATCATAAAAGCATGCATTAGACGGGATAGAGTGTTGTAACCTGTTGATCAATACTTGTGCATATTGAAGAAACATGCTGAATACATATTGGCTTAAATATTATACTATTTAAGCTTTTGATTTGAAGATACATTCTCAACATGCTTTATAGTAATACATTGAGATCCAATATTAATTAGAGTCTTGAGAACAACCGAACAAGAATAAATATGGTCACTATGTTACTTCACTGCTAATCTACGTACCGTCTCACTTTGAAATAAAACAGCATATAAAACAGTTATACGTACCGTCTCACTTTGAAATGGTCTATCTAATTGAAATGGACCATCTCATTTTTCTACCACCCATCACAACAAAGGATTAGTCAACAAAGTCAAATCATGATGATATGGACCGTCTCATCATGATACAGACCGTCTCATATTAAATTTATTATTTTAATAGAAATTAAGTTTTAAACCTATAAATCGAACCAGATTTTATAACATGGTTTGAAATAATAAAACTAGCCGGCATTGTCTGCAGCTGGATCAAAGCAGAAGATCCAGGTATTTATACAAACCTATTTATAGTAGGTGAAGCATCCGAAAATATTATCATAATCAGTTGACCATCAGGGTAGAAAGGTGAATACGTTATACCTTTTCAACGGTCATACTCTTATGTGATTAATTGATTTTTGTCTCAGAAGAACATATTTACAAACATAAAGACCTTTAAACAGATTCACTGACGAGCCAAATGGTGAAAATGTTAATTGTTTAAGAAGCCGGTTTTATTTTGAAAAGACAACTAGGTTATTTGTCTAAAAGATAAAAAGACCAAGATACCATCTATCTTAAAGAGTCCGAACATATTTATTTTACTGTGAAAGGATAAATGTGTTATTTGTCTTAAAGCTAAAAAGACATATATTGTATATATAGAAGGGGTCTGAAAACATCCTAAAACGTTATAACACAAGTTAGAAAATAAAAGCACTCATACTAATGCACATGTGTCCGGATCCAAACATAATTGATAAGTAGTAGACATGCTATGCGTTTGTCTTAAACCATATCTTCATATGGACGCAGATCCTGGAGATACTGTTGACTTGTGTGTGTATGCTAGTGGTACGCCCTAGTGACAAAGCAAGAGCCATGTTGAGCTCTACTGAAAACTATTGAAAACCATATTTGTGTTGTAACAATATTTCATAAAATATTTTGAAGTCAATGATTCACCATCATATTCAATTGTAATATTTTGGATTTTTCGTATTTGTATGCGTGTTCGTTTACCCGAATCTGGAATGTAATTTGGATATTTCGTATTATTAAAAACTTGTAATTATTGGTATTTAACTTGCTTTAACTTAGTTTACACTCTCATTACATTCAAATTCGTCAAACAACTCTTAAAAATCCTTAAAATTGCTTAAAACGGCTAAAAATCACATTTATAGAAGTACAGAGACTACTTTTGCCAAAAATCAGGAAACTTAAGCCACAAGATAAGTCATACGATGTTATAATGTGTCCAAATTCATTCCCCTGTGATTACAAACAAAATCCCTAGGTTATTATACCTGATTTTGTCATTAATTGATTGTATCGTTTCATATTCGAGCCTATTTACCAAATAAACAAATTCTGACTTTTATTATTATAACCAACCTATCAAGAAACCCTAAATACCTCTTCATACTCAGCCCCCATCTCTTAAAAAATCGTGCATAATGTTTGCATGGTGTTTTATCCAAGAATCTTCATTGTATGGGTTTGTCTTTCAAGCTTCAAGACCCTTGACTCGTGTTTCTCAATGTTTCGTAATCTCATCGTGGATAATATTTTCATGGCATATTTTCAAATTGTTTTACAGGAATCATACAAGTTAGATCATGAGGAAGAGGATTGGTGATAGCTAGCCATCATATTGGCTCAGATGTTTGAAAATAGAGAAAATGTAAATTATATTTTCATAAAAACACTTTGTAATATTAAACGGGCATTTCAACCCAACATTTAATAATAGTATTTTATTAAAAGTTTTCTGTTAAAAGGACACAACTCTGATAGTTACAAACCTGGTATCAACTTCTGTCTCATGGTTGTTAGTATCATGAGATTTTCATATGTTATATTTTCAAATATTTGAGAATTACTTACCTCATACGTTAGGCCGGGAGGATTTGGGATTGTGGCACTAATTGCTGGTCCATCATATTGGTGTGGGGTTGGTGACTCATCTTGGATACCGTGATTGACTTCTTCGGATGACAACACCCATTTTCGAACCCATTTCAACCAACTAAGTGTGTTATGTTCTTTCTCCCTCTCACCACTTAGTTGGGAAGTATAAAAGAATTCAGTTTCAAGAAATTCACAGTTCATGTGGTGTACACATACGTTTTGTTGAACTAGAACACTGGTACTCTTTTTGGTTGACAACATAGCCTACAAATACACAATTTCAACACATGGTTCAAGTTTATTTCGATTGGGTTTGGGCATGTGAACAAATACAGAGCACCCATATATACATGGTTGCAATTTTAAGGGCCGATGGTAGTTTAGTAAAATTTGAGAGAGCTTGGAGAGGTGATTTTCGGTGTCACGCCCTCAATTTCCACATGCAGGGTTTTATTTTAAATGACATCTACGTTTATTTAAAAATGATAATTTCCCAAAGCGGGAAAATGTTTTTAGAGTTTAACGCTTAAATAGCGGAAGCATAACATGCGGGAACAAGTTCCCTGAACTAAAAAAATTGTTCAAAGCTAAAAACAAGTGCATCCAAAAGTTAAAGTACTTGAAAACCAAATATTCATTAATTAAAGTTTATGCGGGACATGCATGAGACCTCCTATTCGTGCACCAAGATTTAGCGACCTTAGAAAGACATGCTAAAAGAGTCAAGACAGCGGTTGGTGTGTTCACGGGTTTGTATGAAAAATAAGTTATTAAAATATGCATATAATGTTAGCATTGTCTTATCACTAGTTAGTTACTCTAGTATTTATGATACAATAGTGTAGTGTCCATTGTGACCGAAGCTGACATGTTGGTCTATGCCTCCCACCAAGTCTTTACCTTGACTTGACAATGTTTAGGTCAATGTTACACCCATCTGACCTCCAGTCGAGTTTTTATGCGGGTGGGGTTTGTCAAACCCAGTAGCACTACTTAATATTGCCCTGCCAATTAACCTTAGTTAATGGTCCAATGTGTGTGAGGGCTTTCAGTTTATAAGTTCACTACGTATACATGTGATAAAAACATCTTACAAGATCCAAAAAAGGTTTTGTGCATGCTTTCTCCCCCAAAAGGAGTAAGTAAAATAGAGGGGCCGTAAAACTTACCTCGAACGAGTGCTAAAAATAAAGTCAGCCGCTAGAGCAAATTCCCGTCCGGATATCCTAAAATATATAAGTGTGTAAGTACAGGTGCAGTGGTTCCTAGAACCCCAAGTATCCAAACAATCCCATTGTTTATTTGTGTTTGTTGACTTTGACCAAAGTTTAACTTTGTGTTGACCTGTTCAACTTTGTTGACTGTTGACGGAAAAGGTTGACCGGGTCGACCGTTGACCAAAGTTTGACCGAGTCGACCTAACGACCCGTTGGTGACTTATAACCAAATATATTATCTTCTAAATTATAAGTGTCATTTCAATTATCAGTTTAGCAATAATGCATGACATGCATATTAAACCATATTACATGTACTAATCATGGTGCAACCAAGTGTTCACCACCACTAGATTTTTAAAATAAAACCTAACCATTTAGTCAAAATATCTCCTAAAAACATTCACATCCCTTCCTTTGTCTCCAAATCCAAAATTACACTAAAAATCAATACATTTTCCCTCATTTTTAGTTAATTAATAATTTTTATTCTTTTATCATTACATTTTATCTTTTCTTTACTCACAATCACTTTCAAAAACTATTAAAAAAACAATAGTTTTTCAAATATACAGAAAAATCACTGTATTTTCTCTCACATCTACTCAACACACCCTAAACCACTCCCTACATTATAAAAACCTCTCTCACAAAATTTAATGGAGGGAATGTGATTGATATAAGTGCCAAACCATGTACTAACCATCCAACAAGTGAAAATGATCATAAAGCTCATCGTAATGCATGAGTAACATGTGGCATTCGTCAATTTTGAATTAGTATTTGCAATCGTTTTTATTACGCGTTTGTAATCGGATCATCTCATATAATGAAACGTTGAGTTATGATTTTTTTTCGGTTTTATCTTTATCGTATTTATGGATCTTACCCTACTATTTTAATGTATCCATTGCGTGCGTTTTTAGTCCCTACACCATACTAATTACAACATCTGATTGTCAAACCAAACATGAAGGACCTTTTAGCAATTCAACAAAAAAATATTTTTTCCCTCCTCTTACCCTTCTCCCCGTTGCCGACAGCCCCCCCTCCTCTTTCCATATCTTGCTTCTAATTAGCCCGTAAGATCCGCAATTTGATTAATAAGTTTGATCCTTAACATACACGTTCCATCTTGTTTATGGTATAACGCGTGATGGACAGCTAGAACGAATCAATGACGAACCATTTTTGTTAACTTTGAACGCGGTTAAACTTGATCTTGTTAGCCTATAAATACGAGTCCAAAACTCAATTAAATTTCTCCACACCATCATCTCACCTTCACGAAGCAAACCCCTATCCTAATTGCACCGTTGTAACAGAAACAGACCTCGTTTGATTTCATCCTTGGCCGCAAACCCTAGCTCGTTGTTCTCCTTTAATTCGTGTTCGATCCAGGTAATTAAACATGTTTGTAATCGGAACTTCGTGCTTAACAAGAACTCTAAGTCAGTTTTTATTAATTATAAAGAATTAAACGGATTAAACAAATTAGGGTTCATTATAGATTTGGGGATAAACTAACTGCTACCTAAATATTTTATCTTTTGTGTTCTATGCATGTTAGACACTGGCTCAGATGGCTAGTGCATATTTATTAAATCCTTGAACTGGCCTGGGGCGCTGGTTCGATTCCCCCAGGCCCGGTTTTTGTTTTTATTTATTTATTTATTTTATTAATTGTTTTTAATCCTTTTAATTATTAAAGACTTTATTATATTAAAACTAATATTGTTTAACTAAATCGAACCTTGTTAAACTTTTAAAATAGAAGCCTTAAATTGGTTTTGTATATATATATATGTGTGTGTATATTTCGATATTTATATTTTAAAGTTAAACCTTATAAATATTGTTTACAAATCAAATATGATTTTTTTTTCTTTTTTTTTTCTCTTTTATTATAATAACTGAACTAATAAAACCTTAACTACACTTTTATCAAATACTCTATAATATATAATAAACCCTTTAACGATCCCTAAATCCGTTATAAACCCGTCATATCATGTTTTTCCCTTTATTTACCTCGTTAGAATGTTTATGTTGATTATACTTTAATAATTAGGACAAATTACCGGGACTTCTCGCGGAACCATCTAGTTGCTTATATCGTTACCATCTCCTCGTTACCGTATTCCCTTTTCCAAGTGAGTTCTTCATAACTCCGTTTTAACGCTTTTAATATTTTTGGGGTGTAGTATGTCACAAGTTTTATCTCGTCAGTTATGTGCTTATTTATAAACTGATTCACAATTAGCGTACATGTTAATATTATTCTTGCATATTGTTTATGATTATACGTGAACTTGCTGACAACGTGTTTACTATTCTTATGATGGAAGTTACGCAAACGCATACACATACACATAGTGGGAGGGTCCGACGGGACGTACATACGCCGTCTAACGTTACGACTTCGGTTGTTCGTAAGGTGGTTCTCATTTCCCCTATTACTACGGCCTCGGCTAAAGGAACATGAAGACGACATTAATTGATTTCATTTACTTTACGCTTGAATAGTTATTGCATTATGAAAGTTGAATCGTGCCTTTATATATATATATATATATATATATATATATATATATATATATATATATATATATATATATATATGCATACGCAAAAATTTATGAAAACTCGCCAACTTAATTGTTGACAAATATATTGTTTTCAACGTGCTACAGGTTGAATCGATGGCATGCTAAGGATGAAGATCATTAGTATACCTTGAGATATTTGAATAAAGAACTTATTTATTGTTTTGATGAAGTGTTTCTTTTTATTTTTAATTATGAATAATTGTGTACTTGTTACGTTATGTAATGAAATAAATATAATTATTGCCGCTTTAATAGTGTTACGAGCTATGAGTGATCTTTACGTTACACCCGGGCGTATTCCGCTTAAAGCCGGGTGTTACATAACGAATCTGAATTCATAAGATAGATTTTGACCTAACAAAACCTATTTTTCTACCCCATCAAACCACTGAGTTTAATTGTGAAATTTTTACCATGGTAAAATAAAAAGTCTTAGGTTTACCAAACTAGTTTTGTTGTAATTTTCAAATGTACACAAAATTATGAAAATTCATGCAAGACGGCAATATACATGCAACTATTTTAATGCTTAATGTAAAGTATTAATTCTGCTAAAATTCTTTACTAAACCAAATTATGCAAGGCCAATTGGGTTAGAATCCTAACTCAATTTATGATCTTCGAGTAGTGGAATCAACTTTGTCAAACTTAGGATATGTAGTAGGGATTCTAGACTAGAATACAAATTCCCACAATAGCCTAGACACTTTAATTTGTAAAATCATAAAAACTATCAAGTTCAAGTCTATAAATTACATTTTTTTAGTTTTATGGAAACTAGATCAAAGTACGAAATCATAGGATAAAGAATAAATCAAAAATACCAAGTTACATCAGTTTATCACCTCAACAATATACATGAACAAATTTGCTACTAAACTGATTTCATCTATAACACATGTAAATCATGTTTCTAACATGCTTATGATTCTAATTCACTGACTAGAGATCATCCATCATCAAAATCAATATATCATCTTTTTATTACATAATTGTTTATATAAAAACACAAATTAGGAATAACTCAATGATTAACTTGATCAAATTTTCCAATCTTTCAATTTTAAGTTGTGGTTCAATTAATTAATCAATACTTGGATACTAAATCCCACATTACCCATTTATAAAACATGTGAAAAATAATACTATAACATAATCACTTACTTGGATGATCACAAGATAGTCACGAAAAGAAAAACTTCTAGCACTTGATCCAAGAACACCAAAAAAATTATGCAACTATGTGAGTATGGGTGATGCTTGAGATAAAACAAAAAAGAATGTGTGTTAGGGATGGGGGTGCACAAATTTATTTGTATTATAATCTCACATGTCATATCCAATAAGCATTATGTAAATATATATTTAATACATTATAAAATAATGTATTTTTAATGTGCTCGTTTAGGCTCACGAGCCTACTTGAGCTCGATAAGTGAAACTCGAGCTCGTTTATCAAGCAAGTCTGCTTTAGGCTCGTATTTGGGCTTGAGCTCGTTTCAGCTTCGTTTGTTTCGAGTTTTTAAGAGCCGATCTCGAGTAGTAGCCCCAACTATTTCCGATAAATTGTCTGTTGGTAATCGCAACTTGATTTTGTAATCAATTCTTAATATAATAATTTGATCATTTAACTCGTCATCAGTTCGTTCACAAATGTTTTGTTTATGGTGACAGCTGGATAACAGAAAACTTGGAGCTTTACAAAACAAGAAGGATACTATTTCTGTAGTGCATGTATAATCATCCAGAAATCTCAATTGCAATGATTGAATATCAGTTTCCTTGAATGATGACTGTGTAATACTTATAATTTGCGATAAGAAGCCTATGTTGCACGGGAAACGGGCACGAGTACGGGAACGGGAAACGACAAAACTCAAAAAATCAAGAAACGGGTACACACAAGTACGAAAATAAATACATATAAAAAATAACTATATATTATAGATAAGTAATTAATTATTGATAAAAAATAAAAAAATATATATATAATTTTTATTTATATATAATGTCAATTTTAAACATTTTATGTAAAAAATTACAAGTTGAGGACCAAATGTAAACTAGTTTAGATAAAGAGGGCTAAATGTTAAAATGCATAACCTAATTTAATATTTTTTATGTAAATCTTAACAAATTTAAGGACTAGATACAAACAAGTGAAAAATCAAGGGGTTAAATGTTAAACCTAAACTTAAATTTAACCTAAACAATAAAACAGCAGCCTCTTTTTGTTCTTCATTTTTCTTCATCTGTTTTTCGGCGCCGGAATACCGTATGTGGCGCCGGAAATCATCGGAACGTCCCAGAATCGTTTTTTTACCGTCCCCATTTAACGGGTTCTTTTAGGAACGTCCCCAAATCTCAGGAAACGTTATGCAAACATCCCGCAGCCGTCCCGTAGGCGTTTCCGTCCCCCGGCGAGTTTCCAGGATGGGGTGCGGTGGGTTCCAGGCGTTTCCGTGCATCAGAGTAAGAAACCGATGGTACTTATGTGTATTTATTTTGATATATGATTTTTAATTTTTTTTAATACAAAACACCTTGCGCATGAATGCATGTCAGTTCAAATTTCTATATTTTTGGTTTCTGTTTATGTCACAGCTTTATACACGAGACTCTTCTAAAAGTTGGAAGCAAGTTGAGTCAAACCGACAGTTGACCACGAAGGAGCCATCTGCCAACATTGTCTTGTTGGATTTTATTTCATCCGAGAAATGGAACGATATTGTCTACTTTGATGACCATGTTGATGACATAAGCAAGTAAGGGCCATTGGCTTTTTCAAATAATTGTTGAGATTATAAAAAAGTTAATCTGGGAAATAATTAAAAGTTCTATTTTATTTTTGTGCGTGCAGGGATTGGTTGAATTCTGGGCTATTCAAGTGACATACCGGTTTTGACTGTAAGCAAAGGTAGATCATAGATCAAAGACACTTCAATGCATTCATCTATTTTCCATCTCCTGTAAGCTGTGTGCTTTTTACTCAAATGAGGATTAGTTTTTTTTTTGTCTGCTTGTTGTTGTAACGAAACTGCATTGTCTATTTTATTTTTATCTAATTTTTTTAATTTTATTTTTAAAACCCATTTCAGTTAGTAAACAAACATTGAAAGTTTAGAGTTTACCAAAGTTGAAGGGTGATTACCCCAAGGTTTGGTAACACATTTCTTTGGTTGATGAGTTTAGTTTGATATATAAAGTTGTACTTATTCGAAATCAAATTGTGTGGAAATCATTATCAGTGTTGTGCAATGTTTTGATAATCAACCAAGCTGCTAATCTACCGGATGACATCATAGTCATAATATAACAAGAAAAGAGATGATACAAAAATGCATACTGTAGTTAGATTGTATATAGAGAAAAAAAAACTTATGAGTGCGAAAATGCATATATGTTATTGTTGTTGCTTTTGAGTCAATTAAATTATAAGAGTCGTTTAAAATATAAATATTTACGTTTTGTGTAACAAGCGTGAGGGTAGAGATGGTAGTGGCAATCTATACGAACTCGTCTAACTAGCACAACATGCAAGGTTCAATTTTATCTCGTGACTCCTCTTGTTTCGGCTCCAAAGAGCCTATCACCATCAATAACCGCCGCTTGAATGCCGTGTTTCACATCTACAAATTTAAGTGGTATTTAACTCAAAAGCACACCCTTAAGTATTTGAACCCATAATGCTTGCTTAAGATAAGAAGTTTGTATCGATTTTTTCACCTTATTAAGTGAGCTCATCGGATACGTCTTGAATCCAATTTAACTAGAAAACCATTAAACCATTTGTGTAAGATGATGAAGCTAATTATTATTTTACTAGTTTTATTGCCCGTGTAAAACACATGATTATCTAAATAATAAAATTACAAGTAAAGAAATAATTACATAACGTATATGAATAAATGTATTATATTTATGCTTGTATCTTACTATGTGTATATAAATTTATTTTATTTATATCACAAAATGATTTTATTTAAATGAACTTAATAAAAAAATGTACATGCAAAAACATACCCGAGAACGCTTTTTTGTTAATTGAAATCTTCATTGTCAGTATCATATATGTATAATTGAAAGAATTCAGGAAGAAGACTTCTCAGACAATAGTCATACAATAATAGTTCTGACCACTCAGCTTAAATACTGCAGGAGCGTTACCTTTATTAAGTAAATGAGAACATTAAATTATAACGACTGAAGTTCTTCAAAAATTATGTTTTTCTGAGCTAAACCATGAAAGATTTTAATAAGTTTGACAACATAAAAACAACATGTTAACCCATTAAATTTTGTGAATATTTTTCTTCATTCGAGCATAGTTTTGCATGACGTGTTTTTCATACAACATTTTGATCACTATTGAAAGAAAAGTTAATGCTGACACGAACGTTTCAAATTTGATACAAGTTAGAAGCATTGATAGGTCTGGGGTGGCATGTCGTAAGTATTCACCATATATACTTGTAACATCCGGCCCCTCGCACCACCAATATTGTCCGCTCTGCCCACAAAGAGCTCACAGATTTGTTTTTGGTTGCCCAGATGTAGACTTCTCAGGATGTCACCCATCCTAGTACTACTTCCACCTAAGCACGCTTAACCGTGGAGTTTTCATGTGCTCCACAGCCAACTAAGCCCAAAACACGTTGGTGATGTTAAGATGAAAGACATTACTTATGAACCAAGGATCTCTCTTGTCCACGGCCGATGTGGGATAGCCTAAGAGTGGGACGATGTTGTGTTTGCCAAGGGTGTTACAAACAACCCCCCTTTGGACTCATCGTCCTCGATGAGGCGTGTCCCATCATCCCGAACGACACAAGAGTGGATCTGATACCACATGTAACATCCGGACCCTCGCACCACCAATATTGTCCGCTCTGCCCACGAAGAGCTCACAGATTTGTTTTTGGTTGCCCAGATGGAGACTTCCCAGGAGGTCACCCATCCTAGTACTACTTCCACCTAAGCACGCTTAACATTGGGGTTTTCATGTGCTCCACAACCAACTAAGCCCAAAACGCGTTGGTGATGTTAAGAGGAAGGACATTACGTATGAACCAAGGATCTCTCTTGTCCACAGCCGATGTGGGATAGCCTAAGAGTGGGACGATGTTGTGTTTGCCAAGGGTGTTACAAACAACCCCCCTTTGGACTCATCGTCCTCGATGAGGCGTGTCCCATCATCCCGAACGACACAAGAGTGGATATGACACCATCTGTAACATCCGGACCCTCGCACCGCCAATATTGTCCGCTCTGCCCACGAAGAGTTCACGGATTTTTTTTTGGTTGCCCAGATGGAGACTTCCCAGGAGGTCACCCATCCTAGTACTACTTCCACCTAAGCACGCTTAACCGTGGAGTTTTCATGTGCTCCAAAGTTGACTAAGCCCAAAACGCGTTGGTGATGTTAAGAGGAAGGACATTACTTATGAACCAATGATCTCTCTTGTCCACGACCGATGTGGGATAGCCTAAGAGTGGGACGATGTTGTGTTTGCTAAGGGTGTTACAAACAACCCCCCTTTGGACTCATTGTCCTCGATAAGGCGTGTCCCATCATCCCGAACGACACAAGAGTGGATCTGATACCACATGTAACATCCGACCCCTCGCACCACCAATATTGTCCGCTCTGCCCACGAAGAGCTCAAGGATTTGTTTTTGTTTACCCAGATGGAGACTTCCCAGTCCTAGTACTACTTCCACCTAAGCACGCTTAACCGTGGAGTTTTCATGTGCTCCACAGCCAACTAAGCCCAAAACGCGTTGGTGATGTTAAGATGAAAGACATTACTTATGAACCAAAAATCTCTCTTGTCCACGGGCGATGTGGGATAACCTAAGAGTGGGACGATGTTGTGTTTGCCAAGGGTGTTACAATACTTAAATTTTAATAGTCAAGGAAAAAATAGTCGGTTTACCAAATCCCGAAGCTTTTGATTTTTTTTCAAAAATGTCCTTGAAAATAAATTTGAAACATAAATCAAGTTTAAAATTCTAGCTTCCATGCGTTTGACATTTTCAAGTCAACATTTTGTACCCCTAACAAATTTGACGATACAAGTTAGAAGCATTGATATGTTTGGGGTTGGCATGTCGTAAGTATCCACCATTTATACTTAAATTTTAATAGTCAAGGGAAAAATAGTCATTTTACCAAATCTCGAAGCTTTTGATTTTTTCCAAAAATTTCCTTGAAAGTTAATTTGAAACACAAATCAAGTTTGAAATTCTAACTTCCATCTGTTTGACATTTTCAAGTCAACACTTTGTATCCGTAACAAATTTGACGATAAATTTATTTGTATTCTCAGACTTTTATAAATACTCAAATTTCTTTTTTTTTGACCATAGCAATTTTTTGACCCAAATGTAGTTAACTTGTACTAAACAATCTATTTGCCGATTTTTGACTGTAAAAACAAAATTTAAGTTCCATAAAAGCAAAACAATCCTTAATATAAAAACCAAGAAATTAAATATGATAAACTTAGTTATATATGAAAGTGATTGGTATATATTTACTAAATTAACCGAAAAATATATAGTTTACTAAATTAAACGAAAAAATAAATTGATAAATTTAAAGCATATATTTATAATTTATAAATTTATATGACAATTCACAATTATAATAATAATAGATAAATGGACTGATTTTAAAAACGGATCAACTCTTAAGCATAGATTTATGATTTAATAATTAAAAAAAGATACTTTGTAAAATAAAAACATGTTTGAATTTTGTTTTTCTTTATAATCTTCAACAATATACATAGTAAAATGTGTTATTGATAACATTTGAAATTATATATTGTTTTCAATTTTAACGAACATGGTTTGTTGTTAATTTTTAGATTTCATTATTTTGAAATATATAGTAAAATAATATGTTAATATTTATTTATATAAAAAAGTATAAATATAATATAAATAAAATGTAAAAGGAAAGTGAATATGGACATATATTAGAGTCAATTAAGATATTAGTTTTGGAGAGAAAAAAGTTATAAAGTTTAATCATAAACTAACACGTGTCACAACTATTTTACTTTATTAGAATAAGTAGATTTAATAGATAAAGCTCGATACTCAAACCCTAAACAACAATATATCTTATAGTATTTTGGTTTACTTAAAGAATGTTGTCATACGGTGATGCGCACACACAATATTTCTCCTTAATATCGTTAGCCAAAATGTTTGGAATTAGAAAACTGTGAAAAAATAATATCATCGGATCAAGAAACAAACGATGTATTGAAATTGAGAAGTAAATAAATAGATAGCCAATGTGTGCATATTATAGGGTCTGAAGCTACAATTTAGAAAAGCTAAAGGAGTTATTTGAAAAAGTGTTGCACATATTATATACTTACCAGCTTCCTCTTTACTTGAATCAGCCACCAGACATTATAAACCCTAATATATAAATTACAAACCCTAATAACAAAACTACATCATCACCACCGTCGTCGTCGTCCTATTGTATTTGTATTCTGTCTCAATTCAGTTTACCTGCAACGATGCCTAAGGTTCCGTTGTCGGATTTGCCTGTGCTGCCACAGAATAATAATCAGCTTCCGCTTCATCTTCAGCTTCAGAAGACTCGAGTTTTCTGCAACAACGATGCTCCCACTCATGTATTTGCATTTACTCTCTCTTTTTATCACTTTCACTTTATTATTATTATTATTGTTTGTTTAATTCATTCACTCCTTTCTTTAGTTTAGCCTAAGTTTCAATTGCGCCTGTAAACGAACCGAATTTGTGAACCAGAAGTTCGCGTATTAACTAAACGACCGAATACGAACAAAAAGTTTGTTCGTTAATTTACATTTGTTTATTTTCGTTTATAGGTTAAAATACAAAGGGTTTCAAGTCCTTAAAAAGTTTTGTTTTTTTTTTTAATTTGTTTTTGCTCATTTATTTAAGCCTGTTTACATATTTTTTTAAGTTTCTTCCTTTGTTTTTGTTAGTTAATATATTCATTAAAATTTCTTTGGCCCATTACAAATTATTATTGTTTTAATAACATTTTAGGCTCACAACATTGTTGCTTTTAACTAGTTTTAGCTCAGTTATGTTTGTACGACCATTTGTGTTTGTGAACCATTCCTTTATACTGTTAACGAACAAGCATAAACGAACTTGAACTTGTTCATTTTCTTAACGAGTGAACACGTACAAGAAAACTCTGTTTTTTTAATTGTTTGCACGTTTGATTAAAGTTGATATTTGGCTGAATTGATGACCGAATTTAGTTTTTTTTAGTTTTTTGATTTTGAAAGTTTGTTCATTTATGTTCGGTCATTTACTAAACCACCGAATATCAGCAAAAAGTTTGTTCATTTATGTTCGTTCATTTACTTTTGTTTGTTTTTGTTAATATATTCGTTTAATTTTATCTTTTGGCTTGGTATCGTTTTAATAACATTTTAGGCCCACCCTCCATTGCTTTTAACTAGTTTTAGCTCAGTTACGTTCGATCGTGAACTAGTCCGGTGTATTGTTAACGTACAAGCATCAATGAACACGAACAAGAGAGCTCTGTTCGTGTTTGTTTGGTTATATTTAAATGAAAGAACAGGGGCATGCTTTATTTATGTTCATTCGGTTTGTTTACGAGGCTGATTTTGATTGCTATTTGGTTTGATTAATGACTGATTTTTGGCCTTTTTTGTTTGTTTTTATTATGATTTTGAAGACAGAGGATATAACCTACTCCGGTGCGTATGCGGCGTTGGGAGTGGATAACAGCTTAAGGTTAGATGAATTTAGGAAAAACTTTCAAGTCAAAGTGATTAGGCTCGATAAAGAAGATATGGAATTTGATTTGATTGCAATCGATGCTTCGATTGCGAATGCTTTCCGGAGAATCCTCGTATCTGAGGTAGTTTCTTCATTCTTGCTATTTTGTATATTAATTTTTGATAGGCGTCCGCACGGTTTTCCCTGGGTCTGTTTTGGGCTAAAACTGAACCAACAACCGAAGTTTCTGTTTGGCTTCTGATTTTTTGGTTTTGTCATTTGAGCATGAATGTTTCGGGCCTAAAAAATTTGGCCAATATAATGATTTATGGCCTAAAGCTCTAAATCATTTTGATTTTGTTGATTAATAACTAATTGTTTATTATTACATATTTGGGATAAAATATTTGAGTTACATATATATTAGGTTTTTATAAATTACCTAAAATGAAAAACAAAAAAAAAGGAAATCTACATATTCGGTTCGTTTTTTTTTTCTGTTTTTGTTTTATGCTAAACCAAAACCGAAATTTAAGTTCTGTTTTCACAAAAACATAAAACCAAGGCATTGGATTTTGTTTCGGTCCAAGTTTTTTTTTGGTGGTTTTTTGGCTTCGGATTGGCTGTTTTTTCAGTTTCATGCACACCCCTAATTCTTGCAATGGAGGTCAATTGAACCACTATTTGTTTTGAATGTTTTGTATGCAGCTGCCTACTATGGCTATTGATAAGGTGTTTTTTGCCAACAATACATCAGTTGTACAAGATGAAGTTCTTGCACACCGATTGGGTCTTGTTCCAATAAAAGTTGATCCAAGGCTGTTTGATTATACAGGTTATTATCTTTTAGATACTTTTACAATGTTATGTAACTTTTAAATATTTACATTATTAACTTTCACTTATTTATCCAGAAAACGATGTCCCTAATGAGAAAAACACCATTGTTTTCAAACTCCATGTTAATTGTAAGAAGAAATCTGGTGAACGTCTCACAGGTAACAAAAACATCCTTACATATGATGCTCAAAATCTTGATTTTTGAACATAACCTAATTTTAGCTTCTTGTGTTGTTTAAATGACCATGATGATGTGGCACAGTGTACTCAGATGATCTTAAGTGGTTGCCATCTGGCAGTGAATATGTTCTGTCCACTGAAAACAATGCTTCAGACTCCACATCAAAACCGAAAACTTACACGTCATTCACTTCCAGCCAAACATCTTTACCAGAATTATCAAAGGACCCTATAACGGTCACTGAAAAAATTATTCTCTCAAAGCTTGGGCCTGGACAGGTGATTCTTTAGTTTCAATAACATTTATACAAATACCCTTTTATTATTATTATTATTATTATTATTATTTAACATAGTGGTAATGATGTTTTATTACGTATATAGGAAATAGAGCTAGAAGCACATGCTACTAAAGGTATTGGTAAAACACATGCCAAGTGGTCTCCTGTTGCCACTGCTTGGTACCGAATGCTTCCTGAGGTAACAACATAATATTTTACAGATACATTGACATGTGACAGAATATCATGCTATATTTTTTGTTTTATTTGTTTTTATTTAAGGTTGTATTGTTGCAAGAAATCGAGAATGAGGATGCTGAGAAACTTGTAAAAAAATGCCCTGTTAATGTGTTTGACATTGAAGATATGGGTAAAGGTATTTTGTTATATTTTTGTTTTCTGATGATTTTTTAAAGTACACGAAGGTGGATTAAACCATATGGTGTCACGTTTTGAATAGGTGTGAAGAGGGCAACTGTGGCTAGACCACGAGACTGCACACTGTGTCGGGAATGCATTCAAGAGGGAGGGGAGGAAAAAGTGGCACTAAGACGTGCCAAAGATCATTTTATATGTAAGCACAGTTAATTAATTGCATAATTGATAGTCACTAGGCATGTAAATGAACTGAACAGACATGAACGGGGTATGCTCATTTTCGTTTATTTTACTTTTAACTGAACAAATGATTGAACATGAACAGTTAAACGAACAAGGTTTTCTTGCTCGCTGGTTAAGAAAATGAACATGTTCATCTTCATTTTTGTTTGTTTGTAATATAAACGAACAGCTCAAAAACGTAAACGAACATAACTGAGTGAACACTAATTTAAAGTAAACATGAATTTTAATCTGTTGGGCTTGTCAATAGAGCTAGACTAAGTTGTAATCAGTGATATATTAGTTTAATGAAACTAGACTAAATTGTTATGGGCCTAACAGTTTAAATGAACAATTGAATGAACAAACTTATAAAAACGAATATAAACGAACACACATGAACAAGACGTGTGCTGGTTTGTCAACTAAATGAACCGAAAGTTTTGTTCATGTTCGTTTCTTTATTATAAATGTAGAACATAAACAAACTTCCCCGCTGAATGGTTCGTTTACAGGCCTAATAACCACTAGTCGGGCTGGTTTGGTAACTGGCTCAGTCAATTAGCAAAATTTTAAATGGGTTTGGGTTGCCCCCCTATCGTATGTATTGAATACAACTCTTGATTTACTGTGCAATAGTTACTATTGAATCAACTGGAGCATTGCCGCCTGAGGTGTTATTTACTGAAGCTGTCAAGATTTTAGAAGACAAGTGTGGAAGGGTTATAACTGTGCTCTCATAGGTCCATTGTTTCTCAATATTTTTTTTATATAAGTTATTCGGTTTGTGCTACATTCTTCTGAAAGGGTTCTTGGAATGTAGCTTTTAAGCATATTTTGTGACTACTTTTCGGTGTCGGTTTTGTAGGAAAGAAGTTAATGCTTACTGTTTCAGTTGTGGTTGTTTGGAAGTTTATTTCAGTATAGAATGTGATGATAAAGTTTAAAAAAGTATTGAGTTTTGCTTTTAACTATTGCCAATCATTTACTTCCCATTAAACCAACCATAAAGCTGTGTAATCATCAAATTACTTCACGTTTTGACCAACATATTCATATTCACCAAACCCTTAATATTGCCAAGTACATAAACGTGACAAAAAAGAGATCTAATTTTGTGAAGTGGACAAATTAGAGATCTAGTTTCATGAAACAAAGAGATCCTTACTTTATAAAACAAACTTTGCTTCAACATTTGGTTAGCCTGAGGGGTGTGGGGGGCTCTAACGGGAGCGCGAGTGGGGGCTCCAGCCAATAATATTGTGACGTGTGGCAGAGAGAGAAACTGGATAAGGTGGGTGTTGGAGCCCCCGCTGGAGCCCCTGGCCCTGGTGTGGAGGGGCTCCAGCAGGGGCTCCAGCGGATTTTTTTTTTATTTTTTTATAAATATATTCAAAAAACGTATTATTAAAAAAACTCATAAATTATTAAAAAAAACACACATTAAAAAAAAAACACATTAATATCTAAAAATAAAATAAAAATTAAAGTACTAAAAAAACATTATTCTTATTCTTCGGCTTGGTCTTCTTCGATCAACCTCTTTCGGATACGTTTCTTTTGCTTTTCCATCAGCATTTGATCGACCGGATTTAGGTTACTGAAGTCTCTTGTAAGGAAGTCCAAATCTCTCATTCGACTTTTTTCCTTTTTGTCATTAGAGACCACCTCCATGGTTTTGTTGAATTTATTGAGGGATTCAACAAGATCGACGATGTTTACGGCTCCCCCCTCAGCCGGTTTTTTCCCCTTGGCGTCCCGTCCCAATGGCCGCCTCCTCGGCGGTGAAGACGTTTCCTCCCCCGCAATGTTTAGGTCGAATCCAACGCGGCAATCCGACCCGATTGAAGTGCTATACGCTCCGGACGAACTTGTTTTAGTCCGTTTCGGCCGTACTTCCGCATCAACGTCCGGCGCCACCAGCTCAACCCACTTGGAACACCTTTTCAACCTCTCCCACAACTTTACATCGTCCCACGTCTTCACCGTCCCATACCTCCGCAAACACTCCTGCTTCCACTCTTCGACAGTGAAATTGTAAACCGCCAAATCATCACTGCCACTTGGTCTCATACGACCGGCGTTCCTGTTGAAAAGATTAGTAAACAAGCCGACAAATTTTCTGATTTCGGACCACCGACCCGAAATCATATCGGCGTTTCGCTCTGTACTCCCAACGAGCGTATAGAACGTCTCCCTAACCTTTGTCCAAAAAACCTTGCTTTTTTGGTAGTCGGCTGCAAAATGAATAATTAAATTAGATTTCCAGTTAACTTTTTTATTTAACTTTTTTATTAAAAATCATTTTTAAAAACGTTAAAACAATTACCGCAACGCCGATCCTCAGAAATGACTATCCAAGCCCGACACAAGGCTTCCTTCTCATCCGATGACCACGGAGTGGTTTTCCGTTTCATCCTCGGAGTCGAAGCCGGTCCCGGCCCGTCCGTTGCAAGTTGTTTTTTCCGGTGGACGCGTCTTCTTGCTCCCGTAGCATCACCGTGTGATTCTTGTGTCTCCGGAACAACAAAGTTAGGAGACGGTTGTATGTTGGATGGTTGAAAGCCGGATGTTTCTTGCGGCCCCGTATAAAACATCGATTGGTCTGGTGACGACCATAAATCGTCGTAACTATAATCTGAATCTAGGTTTGGGTACCAATTTCCAGACATGTTTTAAAAAAAAGTTTGGAAGATGGGTTGATTTTGGGTTTTTTTTTGAAGTTGTGGTAATTGTTTTATGTGATTTTGGGTGTGGTAATTGTTTTATGTGATCTTGGGTTTATATATAGGAAGAACACTTTTTTTTTATTAAATTAAAGAGCCCAACGGCTCATTTCTCATGTCCCAACGGCTCTTTCACGTCTCCCAATGTCCCTTTACGCCTACAGGTCCCGCGAACCACCTTGCGCCTGCTTTGAATTCCGTGCTCGCGCCCCTCTCGCGCCCCGGTGGTGTGGTGCTCGCGCCTGGGGGCGCGAGCGGAGGGGCTCTCGCGCCCCCGCTGAA
This sequence comes from Bidens hawaiensis, assembly GCF_021521415.1. Lineage (NCBI taxonomy): Eukaryota > Viridiplantae > Streptophyta > Magnoliopsida > Asterales > Asteraceae > Bidens > Bidens hawaiensis. Next base: position 4,606 of record NW_027502302.1, on the reverse strand, counting down.
GCCCCACACCCCTCAGCCTTATACTTATTCTTTATTCAAATTTAAGTTAGTTTTAACTAAAGACATGTCATACCAATTAATATTATCCGCTTCACTTACATGAAACTTATAGGTTTTATTGGTTGAGTATATTAAATTAAAAGAACTTGTAGGCGAAGATGACATAATATTCTACAACTAAAATGTAATTGTCAGGGTACTCGTGTACTTTTTGTTTATAAAATTGTAACTTTAATGTATCAATATACGAGAAAAATATAAAGTAAAAAATCATATGGTTAAAAGGGTCCTATTCATGTCAATTTGAGGTTACTTGTATCATATTTGGGTTCATATGTCCGACACATTATACAAGCCCATGTCATGTTCAGGTCGAACATGCTAACCCTTTTAACACCCCATAATTTGAACTTATAATATCTAGATTCTTGGTTTACTCTGTAACAAGATTTGAACCCTTTAAAATTTCAATACACGAAAAAAGAGTAGAAAATCATTTGGTTAAACAGGTCCTACTTGTGTCAACCCGATGGTACTCATGTCAAGTATGGATTCATATATCCTACACAACGTACATCTCTGTGACATGCCAACCATTATACATGAAATGTTTAAAACCTCATAATTTAAACCTAATTCTTGGGTCACTTTGTAACAAGATTTGAACCCTCAACTTTTAGACTTTTAGATTATTTTGTAAACAAGATATAAACCCTTTAAACATCTTGATCCTCTAAGATCCTTTGGCACCCTAGATGAAGCTTTATCTTTTTCAAAACAAAAACAATTAGAAAACAAGCAACAAAGTTATCGATATTCACAATAATAATAATAATAATAATAAAATCTTGGGGAGTGGCAGCAGCCCCACATAGACAGCCCCAACACTCGAAACCTTTAGTCCTTTATTCATCTTTAGACCACAATTATAGGACAGAGTGCTCTTTTTTACTCTTTATATCACACCACCCCACTATTATTATTATTATTATTATTATTATTATTATTTGGACCATTACTACTATACCATACTATTACTATCTCCTTGTTTCTTTTCTTTCATAAATCATGCTTCACCAAGAACCCTAAAGTTAGTTGTTCTCATCTTTCAGGTATATTATATACTTTTTTTGCATAACCATCATCCTTTGATTCTTGATTGTCTTTTCAACTATTCATTGTTGTGGGGTCACATTACTCCTCTGCAAATATATTCATTGGTTCTTGGACAAGTTCAAGATCACACCTTTATGAGTTCTTGATAAGTGGTCTATTTGTTGTGTCTTGGAGAAGATCAAGATCAAAACTTTATGAGTTTTTGTTAATGGGTTCTTGATTTCTTGATGATTTATGTTGTTGGGTGTTCTTGAAACTGTAATTTAGCTCTGCAAATATGTTCATTGTTTATTGGAGAAGATCAAGTTCACAACTTTATGAATTTTTGTTAATGGGTTCTTGATTTCTTGACAGTTTCTGTTCTTGAAACTGTCATTTAGCTCTGGAAATTAATTCATTTTTTATTTAAGAAGCTCAAGATCACAACTTTATGAATTTTTGTTAATGGGTTCTTGATTTCTTGTAAATTTGTGTTGTTGGGTGTGTTTGAAACTATAATTTAGCCCTGGAAATTAATACCTTTTTTATTGGAGAAGATCAAGATCACGACTTTATGAATTTTTGTTAATGGGTTCTTGATTTCTTGTAAATTTCTGTTGGTGGGTGTTCTTGGAACTGTAATTTTGATGGTTTCTTGATTTGTTTAAATTTTGAAACTAGATGATGTTAATTGACAGTAGATCTGTCACTAGTTTGAAATTTTCTGACTTTAATTGGAAAAGTTGTTTAGAATAAGAATATGTGGATTAAAACAGGATCACGAATCCGGGCTTTGGGTATGTAACGTGTCACGGGTTGAAATCAGGCGGTAGCAGATCACAAAGAGGTTAGTTATAATCAGTTTTTAATGTTTGGATTAACATATTCTACTTTTGGTTGATATATTTGTCACAAAACTGATTATCTGTCTACAGGTTTTTGCCAAACATTACTTTACAAGAATGGCCTTTTTGGTCATTTAATTAATACTCGAATAGTCAGATTTATCAAACAAAAAAATCATGTGATTAATTCTGCTTCAAGCTATTAAACCAAATCCACAAACTACCTTTTACAAGATTTGATAATTAATTTGCAAGCAACCACTTTTAAACACACATCCAAACAACCCCAATCCAAGATCTAATGTGAAACATGTGTTCCCGACCCGACCCGACCCGACCCGAATGTATTCAAGTATTGAAATTTAACAATTTAAAACTCTTCTACAAATGCAGATCCACAAGAAACATCTAAAGTCAAGCTTTGACTTATCTATTATCATCAAAACCAGGTTAAAGCTTGCTGCTTGGTCGGTCAACGCAAGTCAAATAGTCAATGGGCTCGGTCAAGGAAACAAAACCGTCGATACCGACCGCTCAAAATGTCAGCATTTCAAAATCCACTGAAAAAACAGACAATACTGAAAGTGGAAAAACCAGTATATGCAGAGGAAGCACAAGCACTGATCTAAGTGATGAAAGCAATTACAGCACTTTCAGTAGCCACATCAGCAAACCCCACAAATCAAACGACTCGCGGTGGGAAGCAATCCAGACCGTTAGATCAAGAGACGGGGTTTTGGGTCTGAACCATTTCAGACTTTTGAAACGATTGGGGTGTGGTGATATTGGTAGTGTGTATTTGTGTGAACTCAGTGGCATGAAATCTTATTTTGCAATGAAAGTGATGGATAAAGTGTCACTCGAGGGTCGGAACAAGTTGTCACGAGTTGAAACAGAACGGGAGATACTTCAATGTTTGGATCACCCGTTTCTTCCGACTTTGTATACTCATTTTGAGACGGATAAGTTCTCGTGTTTGGTGATGGAGTTTTGCCCGGGTGGCGATTTGCATATGTTGAGACAGAGGCAACCCGCGAAGCGGTTTTGCGAACAAGCTGTCAAGTATTATTCTGATCCCAACTTGGTTTTTTTCATAAAGTTTGAATCCTTAATTAATCTTGATAGCCTTTTTATCCATAAAGTTTGAATCTTTACTATCTTGATATAAGGTGGGATCACAACTCACATGGAACAATAGATAGATATGAACTTGACAGCTTAAATGTAAAGGTGGAAAAATAGGCGAGAAGGGCCGGGATGGTTTTTCATATGGTTTAATATGAGTCGGTCGGGTTGGGTTGATCTGATAAAGTTTTTTAAAACAAAATGATTTAGTAAACAAGTTGAGCTGAACTCGAGCTCGTCCAAGCTCGAGCTTTGCTCAGGCTTGGTAGGTTTCTAGATCTATTTCCAGAACTCAAGTTCAGCTTGTTTTTTTATTTAATTATTTCACTTATTTGTATACATATATTTTTATGCATTTAAAAATAGAATTTTATGTAGTAAACATAATATGTAATATTTAGTTATAGTTTTATCATAATTATACATATACAAATATTTATTATAAAAAAACTATAATATATATGTATTTTGTATATGTTAATTTTGTTAATTATCATTTAATTATATATAGGGTGGTTCATTGAACCTCACCCTATATATTATTTAGCTATAGTTTTAGAATAATTATATCTTGTAATATACATTGATTCTATAATTAAAAGTTATAATATTTATTCTGTTAAATAAAAATTATATATTATTTAATTATATATAGAGTGATTCATTGAACCTCACCCTATATAATTATATCTTTTCATATACATTAATTCTATAATTAAAAGTTATTATACTTATATTAATAATAGACCCGTCTAACACACAAGCTTAGTAGAACTCAGATGGGCGGCTCACTTATTAAACGAGCTTCAATTTAGGCTTGAGATCTACTCGATCTAAGCTTTTAACAAGCTGAACCCGAGTATTCACGAATGTCATGGCTCGTTTACACGAGCAACTTTTAACCTCAGCATAACCAGATTTACTCATTTATAACTAATGGGCCGAATTTGAATCAATCAGTATAATAATCATGTCTTTTTGCATACTTGTTTTGCAGGTTTTATGTAGCGGAGATCCTCCTAGCTATGGAGTACCTACACATGCTCGGGATCGTGTACCGCGACCTAAAGCCCGAAAACGTGCTCGTTAGAGAAGACGGTCACATAATGCTGTCCGACTTCGATCTCTCCCTTCTGCTCAGTCAACCCGACAATGGTCAACTCATCTTCTGACAGCAACGAGCCCCTTCGAAAGACCTCCAACTACTGCATCCAACCCGCCTGCATCGAGCCAACGTCATGCATCGAACCGTCATGTGTGGTCCCACATCATGTTTCTCACCAAGATTCTTCAGATCCAAAAAAGACAAGAAAGACAAAAAACCCAAGTCAGAAATCAACAACCAAGTAACCCCGTTGCCCGAGCTCATGGCGGAGCCCACCGGGGTCCGGTCAATGTCGTTCGTCGGGACCCACGAGTATCTAGCCCCGGAGATTATTAAAAACGAGGGCATGGAAGCGCTGTTGATTGGTGGACACTTGGAATATTTTTATACGAGTTGCTTTTCGGTAAGACCCCGTTTAAAGGGCCCAATAACCGGG
>NW_027502301.1:0-50042 GCF_021521415.1 Bidens hawaiensis | reverse complement strand
GGGACGTACAGGAAGTTTCTAGTAGGATATTTTTAAAGTGTCATTTTGAAGCCAAAAATATAATGAAAAAAAAAAGTAGTTATGAAAAGTGAAAAGCAAAAGGTAGTCATATGTAAAATGTCAGATGAGAAGTGAGAATTAGATTCCAACAGCGCACGAACCTTCTCCCAAGTTTTAAAATGCTCAGCATGCATCTACATGATTACAGATCTATAAATACTTCATTTCACTCCCTTCTTATTTTGGATTTTGCATGTTTAGTCCTTGTCAATGTCAAAGGCTCCATTGTTTTTGTCGATGAACCATTTAGGATCTACAATGTCCATTTCTAATTCTTTATGAATGTGGTTTTACAAGTCTTAGAAGCATGATATGATGCACAAGGTAGCGTACGTTACAAATAAATAGCCTTCTATTGATGATTTTAGACGCATTTCACTTTAGCATGATATATATATATATATATATATATATATATATATATATGCATGCAAACATAAGGTCGCCAATAATAACATATATTTGATATTGCAATGCCAGAAAATATATAAGCCAAGGAGTGGCGTAGCCAGGAAAATTTTCTTATGGGTTTGGAAAATTTCGAGGGACGGACGACCAGGGTTTGGAAAATTTCGAGGGACGGACGACCAATTATCAATCACTTAAGTTTGGGTTTTCTACGGGTTCGACGTCTAAATTTTTACGGACGCGATGTTAAAATATATGAATATATAACACTAGAAAAAGAATTTGTACAGGTTCGGCCCAATGCGTTCCATAAAAGCTGCCTACGCCCCTGAAGCCAAGTTTATAGACATATTTTTATAATACATTACAGTTTTATCACTACGCCACCACTTGTGTCTTTACTTACGTCTATGTTTAGGAAAGCCATGATGACACAACTATATTGTAGTTGCTTAACAATTTATTGGCATCACTTTTCTGTTCTTGTGTCATTGTTCGTTTTGAGAGGTCATGGCTACGCCACTATTGGTATCGATGATTGCATCTTGTCTTTGTTAGTAATGCCACTACATTAGCGAGTAATTTAAACTGTAGTCTCCGGCGTTCTTTTTTCTATCACTAGCCCTTAGTCAACAAGTTATCAACATGGGCCATCTCTAATGGACTCAAGATGCCCTTAGATTAACTTTCCTAACCATCTCTACCGAGGGGGCAACTCAACTATACACAAAAAAACCTGAAGCTTGAGGCACCCATATTTAATAATCCCCTAACTGTTTTTGGGCATGACTATATTCAATTCGCATTCGATTCTTTCTCTCCACAACTTCTTTAGCTTTCTATTTCTTTAATTGTTAGTTAGCTAGGGAATTATGTGATTTTGTGTCTTTCATACATGAAAAATATGTGTGATCATATTCTCATTTGACATAATCCTAAGCAAAACATGTTTATATATGAAAATGGTCCCCATTTTGACAAACCTCTTTAGGCCACAAAAAAGTCATGTCGGCCTTGCCTCTAATGTTCGTGTTTATGCGCTCCATCTCCATTACTTTATAATCAACTCAACCATCGTTAGTTCGTTACTTATTCTAGTATTTCATGGGTTTTTGTCCCTTCCATTACAAATTGCCTTCCTTTATCCTAAGTTGTACACATCATACATTTCAACAAAATCTTTGCCTTGTCTTAAAAAAAATATTCCTATTTTTAAAAGTTAAAAATGAAAGTTACATTTATTTATTGGTACCAAAGAAAAAGAATGTACAGTGGGGTCCCTGAGGAAGAATAATCATATGGCAGGTTGTTTATTATCTCTTTATTTAAAAATTTACAGTTTTGGTCCCCTACAATTGTAGGGCTCCACCACACCCCTTAATATGGTTCATAGCTTTTGCACTTCATAAATGATTCGTTTTTAGACTTTTGCATTGTGTGTCTCGTACACTAATTATACAATGTATATTGTTCTTGTTGATCGAATTTTGGATAATGTATTTGCTGATGTTGAATCCGGCACAAAAAGATATATATAAAATAGAATTTTGAGTAAAGTGTTAAAATCGTACTTGTGGTTTGGTTAATTATGCGACTTTCGTCCAAAAAAGTTTTTTTTTTCAATTAGACCATTAAGGTTTTTCAATTGTTGTCAATTTCATACAACTAAGTAACTCCACCCAAACTTGCTGTTAGTTTTTTTTTTACAAAAAGAATAAAATATCTTGTTTACAAATATACTAGCTTTAGAACCCATGTGATGCACGTGAAACTCAAAAGAAATACAATTAAACTATATAAATTAAATGATTAAACTAAAAAAACCTATATTTTATCAAATTAAATAGTTTAATAAGTTTAAATTATATTTTCTAATGGAATATTTATAAAGATATGTAGTGCGTTTTCACGCAATTACTTCAAAATCACGAAAAAGATGCACATAGTGATTTTATAAGTTGTAATTACATTTTTTAATGGAATAGCGAATTCTAAAACACACTTTTGTATTACATATTTAAAAGAAGTAGATGAGAACTCTATGGATCAATGGAGGTTGAATGAATACATGATAATAAAATTGTTATTCAAACATAATTTTTTTTTTGTTTTTATCTTCTTAGACGTATAAATATCGTTCATTAACTTTTATCGCATTCATCTTTTACATTGAAAAGTGTTTAAAAATTGATTTGATATAAAAAAAAGGTAGATATGATTTCATTAAAGATATAAATATTTTTATTATATTGATATTAATAGTCACATATTTTTAAGATATAAATACTTTTAGTATACTGACATAAATACCAGTATATTTTTTATTTCTATAATTTTGGTAATTAGTTATTTAATTAAATGATGTATTGATATGTTTTAATTACACTAACATACATAAGTTTCTGTTAAAAATAAGAAAATAATTTGAGTGAAAAATTTTAGTTAGGAATTAATATTAAAGTGACACATGTCCCAAGTTATTTTAATTTATTAGAATAGATAGATTATTTAAAAAAGAATTAAAATATTTATAAAATTTATGCCCCCACTCCACACTTCATCTTCTCTCTCTTTCTCTCTCGTTGCACACACATCTCCTCTTGCCACCTTTGAATACCACCATCACAACCATTCTTCACCGTCGTACCCGATCACCACTGCCTTATCTGAGCTCGTTGGCAAGGCGATTCCACTTGTTTTAGAGACTTTAAGCCTCTCCGGTGTTCTCACTGCTAACAAATTGACCCGACTGCGCCTCGATTCAAGATCGGCCATCACCATTAAATTGCACCGTCTCTTCGATTTTCCAGCGAGTGCACCGCCATCACCAATCGCGGGTGGCTCATTTTCGAAGGTGAAAGGGCCTGGGGCGTCGGTTCGTTTCCAAACACAACTCAGATCTGGCGGCGGCATCGATATGCTGCCTTTCGCATCTCCTCGTCGAAAAAATCAAAGGGCGGTGCCGGTTTCATGATCCTGTTATGCAAAAAAAAAAAAAAAAAACTTTTTTACGAAAGTCGTATAATTAACTAAACCTTAAAGACGATTTTCACACTTTACTCTATAATTTTCTAGTGTAATTTTAGTTACTTCACGTGTATTGTAACAAATGTACATTATTTGAACTTTTCTGACACCTAAATTTTAACTTACTTTATGTATATGTGTATTCATAATCCAAGTGTTGTTTGAATTACTATCTACGTATCAAATAAATTTTCAAATGATCCAAACTCCTTTCAAAAACTTTTACAACTATCAAACGTATTCTCACCTTCGTAAACAGTATTGGCTCAGTTCAACTTCAAAGCTCATTAAGTCCTTTAACCTATAGTCAAATACGGTTGTAGAAGTCCCTAAGCGCTACCAATTTGATCGACTAGGGAGTTGTAAGTATCCGGGCTTAGTCGGGGAGTACTCGCCCTTAGTCAAAGATTACTCGGGGATGGCTCGTCGAGAACTCGGCCTAGGCTGGTAGTACTCGGGGATTACTCGTTGAGTAATTGAGGATAGTTTTCTGTGATAGTTTTTGGTGAGTATAATAATTAAGAACACCGAATCACTTTTAATACTTCTCTTATGAGTATAATAAGAGCATCGAATCACTTTTAATCCCCATTATGAAATCGTTTACTTTGTTTAACAAGCCATTATAACAGTTAGACTATTATTCTATCTGTTTGCCTAGGTCTGCTGTCACACCCCGACTGACGACGAAATAATGTCAGGGCACAACGCGATTGGTCAAAACATGCGTGACACTATTAAATGTGACAATAATGTCATGATCATTATTTCAACCAAAAATTACACAATTTGTACATAAGGAAACAAATAAAATAATACGTTGGTATTCGAGGCAAGTTTGCTTATTTGATAATTCTATGGGCATTCTAAATTTTAGGTTCCTGAATGGATCTTGGCGAGATTGCATTGATCTATCAAGGGGCGAAATCCCCGTGATTAACGGCAATGACTAAATCTAACAAGTATAAGAAGAACACTGAATCCCTTTTAATACTTCTCTTATATTGATTATAACAACTATTACAATTAATATATCTTCTTTTTGGAATATTCCGGGAATCTTTAAGTTCTGAAATACAATTATAATCCTTCTTAAAAGGATTCAGATTCTTGGATCATTATCTTCGAAAATTTTATCTTTTTTAGGTTATGTGCTGGTCTTTTATAATCTCCGGTCTCTCTGATGTAATCATCCTCAACGATTAGCCTCCAAATTCTGTTGAAGAACCTCTGACTCCCAATGAAGTGTAGCTAACTATCAACTTTCTGAATGATTATAACCTTGTTTAAAGTGTCCAAGAAAAAAATTGTACAAGTAGTAAAATAAAAACAAAAAATACCGAACATAAATTTATGAAAAATGTTGTCACCAATTTTTTTTCCGAATACTAACATGTTAAGCGAATTTAGCAAGTTCGCCTAGGTTTAACTTCGCAGGCCTTAACTTTGCATGGCTAACTTCCACCGGAGTATAACTTCGCCAAAAATAAGTTCGCTAAGGTATAACTTCGCCAGTCAACATCATCATCAAAAAAAAAAAAAAAAACTTCGCCAAGCTAACTTCGCTTGGGTTACAAGTTCTCGCCTAACTTGTATCTTCGTATGGGATAACTTCGCTGGGTCTGAGAAACTCTAGCGACAACTTCGCCTAGATGGCTACGACTTTCCAAAATCGAAATTTTTAGGTTTGTGACAGCTGCTGGTGATGGTTATGAACTGGTAGGATCAATTTTTGGTGAGAATAGGTTTCTGTGATGGTTTTGAACGTTAAATCTTGATTAAACAACTCATAAACACTTGTTAATTAATCCCGAACCACACAATTTTGAGCAAAAGCTCTGATACCAATTGTAGGTCCATGGAACGGATCTTGACGAGATTGAATCGATCTATTAAGGATGTGGAATCCCTTGAATAACGACAAAGAGTAAATATTATGAGTATAATAAGAACACCGAATCACTTTTAATACTTCTCTTATATTGATTATAACGACTATTACAATCAATACTAGAATGCCAATCATGAATACACTTTGTTCGTATATGGAAAAACACTTGGCCAAAATCTCCTACTGCAAACTGATGGTTGTAATATATATGATGTCTACCCTAAAACCTGAACAATATGTCATTTATATATATATGAATCTTCGCTAGGCTTGGGCCTGGGCTATGGTCTGGCGAACTTGTTAAGTCTTGCTAGCTCACTCAAGTTCGCCTAATACAAAACTTATACCAAACATAACCGATTACATTATAAATAAATATGTCCTATCTATTAAGCCATTGTCACCCCAAATATACACCAACACATGGCAGATTGAGAATGTTGAGATTCAGAACTCACTTTGACGCTTGGTGCTTTTGGAGTAAAACTTCTTTCAACAGCTTCAAGCTTATAAAGGAGACGCACCTTGAAGCAGTATCTTCTTGAGGAGGAGCGAGTTCAGAAAAATTAATGCGTGCACAACAATCAAGATCAGCACTTAGAAATGACAAGGACAAGGATACCAAAATAGATGGAGCCTACCCTCGGTAATTCAGAGAACTGGAAGCTCTTCTCCATCGATAATTGAATCTCTGCTCACGAAAAAGAAATTACCCTTCCAGTTTGAGTCATTTTGGGCAGTTTCAGGATTATGAGTTCTTGGCCATGTTTGGTTTAAATAGGTAACGATGGGAACCATGAGGATGAAGATCATATGCTTTTGTTACTTGCATAAATTTTAAAAATTGAAAAAAATGTGATTTTCCTTAGGCGTGTAAAAAATGTGATTTTGCTTAGGTGATACTTCTCTGCTTATTGTTCTAAAACATGTTGTTCTGGACACGCAAATCGGCCCACGCTAGACCGTTCTAGGCCCATCACGTGAGAGGTAAATCAGCCTCACTCAGCAATACTTCTTTGCTTAGGTGTGTATGTGTTTGCTCTACGGGTATAGTGTAGCTCTCTGGCGAGTAATTGGACCTAACGAGTGTGTCAAGAGATTATATATTATATTGCAAACGTACGTAGTAGGGGTCGTTGCAGTGACCTGGTGGTTTATGTGTTTAGAGAACTTGCAATGGCATGAGTCTTGAAAGTTGGTTTTGAATGCATGCTTTGAATTAGTAGCTTACAAGTCACTAGCGTAGGCTGACTTGTTTAAGCTTATATTTCAAGGATATATGAGGCCTCAACTAGCAAGGGCAAGGGTCATACGTGACGACTGACGAGTGACATTTGATCACCTTTAACGTTTGGCATATGATGATTTATGAGCTTTGGGCCGGACTATGTTTCCTTTAGACATTTTGTTCGTTTATAGTTTTGTATTTCTTTCAAGACTTTTGTTGCGTGTGTTGCTATTGGATAATGCTTTCTTGTGTATATAAGATATATATATATATATATGACATATTAATAGTTATCATGTATATAGATCAATAAGAGGTGACTGAGTACTTATGCGTTAAAAAGGACAAAAAAGAAATACACATTACATGAATATTGAATATTTACTTTACGTGTAAGAAACGTATGCAACATTAAAACTCTATTTCGTTTTTATTTTGCTTGTAACTAACAATCACATATACCCACCAATCAAAATGTATGGTTTGGATAATTTGAAAAGTTATTGGTTATGGTGGACTTAACGTGGTCAATTTGTATGAAAAATCTGTCACAAACGACAATGCATGCATAATGGACCACGAGGAAGATAAGTGTTGATATAATTTGGTGTTTCTTGAGTGTCGTGTAGCCTTAAAAATAAACATAGTCGATGTCTTGATGGCTTGCATGCACTACGGAAAACAATAATGTGCTAATAATTAATTTACATGCACTACCTCCATTTAGCTTTACGATGGACCCCTTGCTTCTATTTTGATTTTGATAGCGTTTGTTAGGCACGAATGGAAGTCGGAATGAAATGGCTTATTATGAGGGAAAAAAGAAAAGTGTATTTGGTTTATCAAATGAATGGAATGACCTATTACCTAGTCTATTCCATTCCTTCTAAAACACCACAATTTCATTACATCCATACCCCGTATGTTTTTTCTTTTCATGCGATTCTCTCTTTCACCCTACATTACCTCCACTACCCTCCCACCACCCACCACCGTCACCACCCACCACCAATCGACACTGCCGCCACCACTCACCACCACCACCAACATCATCATTAGTATCAATTATAATGTTTTTTTTTATTTTTCTATTTTTACATCAATACCATCAAAATAACATTGATAAAATCAATTGATGATAATTACTGTATAAAAGAAAAAGATATCGATATATAGGGTGGAGCTGGAATAAAAAGGGATTGTTTTCTAAAATCTCTAAAATGAGATGTGGGCCATCAAGGTGGAGTTTGTTTTTAAAATTGTTTGTAGTGGGCGACAAAAGGGGGGGGGGGGGGGGGGGCTATTTTGTTGTGGAACACTACCTCCTAGGCGATAAGTGAGGGAAGGGGGGCATATAAGTTTGTCGTCGGGTTAGGGTTGTTTAGGGTTGAAAAATAATAAGACCGTTGGGGGGGGTTGCGATTTTTGATGTGAAACACCACTAGACCCTAAAATAAAAATAGCCCTCTGCTGATATGACGCTACGTGTCGAAAATCCCCTAATTTGTAGTCCTCCACCTAAAAGACAATATGTCTGCAATTTGCGTACCATATTTACGGACCTCTATAGAAGAATAGGTGAACCAAAGGTCTGTAGTCAGCAATAAGAATTTTTTTTTTAATTTTTGCAGACTGCAAAAATAGACTGAAATTTAAATAAATTAATTTTTTAAATTTAAAAGAGTTTTTTAACATTGAAATATAAATAAGTTTTACAACACTGAAATAAAATTCTATAATTAATACAAATTTGTGTGTGTTCAAGATTTTTGTGGATTTATTGCTGACCTGAATCTACTAGCTTTACTACTGACGAATTGTTTGTGGAGTCTCCTCCAATTGGAGATTGTGATTTTCAGATAGCAATAATTAATTTGAAAAGCAACATCCAAATACCCTTAATTCATATTGAAGAGGTAGGTCCCAGCAGAGCCCAGTTGGACCCGTAAGACCCGTAAGGAATTACCAGTTTCATCAAGTTTGCAAGATTAGGCATTCAAAGTTTTATTAGGTATGTTCTTCATGTGATTCATATGTTAATATTTTACTCTAATTCTAAGAAATCAAAATTAAAAAATTATGGTAACATTAATAGGCTAAATGGTAGCACCTCCTTTTGTAGAAACTAACAATTACGATGAAACAAAATTAAGAAATTACAAATTAGTACTCTAATTCTTAATTAGACAATATACAGAATCAAATAAGCAAAATTAGGAAATTGCACCATATAAAGTTGTGTGATTAGTATGCCGTCATTTATAATCAAACATGGAAATTGACAGATACAAAGGAGGGAATTGTGTTGTACCGGTTAATAAGAAGCAAAGGAATATGGAAGAGAAAGTTTCAGAAGCAAAATTGAAGAACAGATCTAAATCAGCAGCCGTGTCACACATGTAATCGGAGCGAGGAGTTGAACCGATATGCAATGGCATTTGGGATGGAGCGTTCTTGTGAATCGGAAGAGAGATGACCTAGGTTACGGTTGTGTTGGAAAAAAACAAATAGGGTTACTGCAACATATAGATCCGAATAAAACTACATTGGGTGGGGTTATGACCCATGCGGGATCCATTTTTTCAATACGGGTTTAAAAAGATTGAGAATGTTTGAGAGGATGACAAGTGGCATGAAAAGGTATTCTTTTATTAGAGTAGTAGATCATCGTCCCATAATAACCCTTCACCATAACTACACCATGATACACAACTTAAGCTCTCAACTCGATTTCTAGTTGAAATCAAGATCGGACATCAAAACTGATAGATTTCTCCATCTTAGCAAGGAAACGAGAAGAGATCATGATAAGAAAACACTACATATTCCTGATCTAGCTTGTTTCTCGTTTTACATCTAAGGTACATTTTAATCAAAAAAGATATTCTTAACGAGCTTAGAAATGAATATAAAGTTGTAGAATGATAGGTCGAGACTTGCTAATTAGTAAAGTGGCAACCTTGATCGAAATTAAAGTCTCTAGATCTCAGATCTCACAACGCTAGTCTAGAACATCTCGCTGAATAGGAGATCTCGCAGAATAGATGGATCTCATGGTTTATTAAGATCTTGCATAAGTTAAAATCACACAGAATAGTATAATCCCACAAAATGTAGGATCTCGCAAAATAAAAGAGTCTCGCATTAGTGAGCCATTTCGCAAAACCCATTATTTACGAGATGATCATTTTTTGCATGATTATTATATTTTGCAAGATGACTTTCTATTACGTGATGGACCGAAATTGCGTAAAGTACAGCTTTTGCGAGATATATATTATTGTTAGGAAAATAATGGTTCAAACTTTAATCAACCTTAATGATTTGAAAATGACTTAATTAGGATATGTGACATTGAAATAGTATTAGTTCATCATTGATAACTATATGTCATACACATGCCCCTTAACACTTAGTTTATCATAATTAGTCACAATTAAGCAGCAAAAGCCTTAATCAAGACTACACACTCATGATCAACGATTAGAGATACTATCAAGTCCAAATCTGCAAAGAGTTAACTTAAGTTCTCAATACCAACATGAAGTTGAATAAATCACAAGATGAATCCATTGAGATTGATTAACAACTTAATCAAGTTAGGTTTGGCTTTATAAAGTTGGGATAATTTTATAAAAATATATTTAAATAAAATAGTTTAAATATATAATATTTTAATTTCAAATATTATTTGAAAGACTTATTCCTCTTTGGGTATGTTTTCCACGCAAACCAGATATTGAACAACCAACCTCGCCAAATAAACAACAAGCATACCCAGTAAAAATTTCACCAATAGCAAAACTATTAGCAGGGTCTAAGGAGGTGAGATGTAGGCACCACACCCCTATCCCAAAGAATAAAGAGGCTGCTTCCAGAAAACCATACGTATGAAACCGAACAAAATAACCACAAGTTCCAACAATAAACATTTAGGCACCAGAGAAAGGAAGAGTTCATACAATATATACCTAGGCAATAGTAATAGCAATAACAATAGTCATAATAAAATTAAGTAAATAATATTATTGATAACAGTAATAAGTATCTATAAAATAATAGTGTAGAATCAAAATATTACACTACATCAATTAGCCCTAAAATAACGCAAGGAAAAGCCCCTAAGACGCGCTTTTAAAATAAAAACCGTACATTCTCTCTAGAAGTCCCTAACCTTAATTCTACGTCTTCAATAATTTTTATTCTCAACCATATCCTTGGAAAGGTGCATGTCTAGAAAATCGTGCCTAATCCTATCATCCCAAGTCAACTTGGCTCTGCCTCTGCCCCTCAGTACTAAGGGTTTCTACCGATTTAACAGGAGTCGTCATCTTCACATGTCCAAACCATCTCAATCTCCCCTCTTTTATCTTATCTGATAAGCTGGCCACCCCTAATCTCTCTCATAAAACATCATTTCTTATTCTATCCAACATTGTCTGCCCACACATTTACCTTAGTATTCTCATCTCTACTACCTCCAGCTTACGTGCACGTGCCTTCTTGATGGCCTAACAATCTATTCCATAAAGCATCGCAGGTCTAGCTGCCATCCTATAAATTTTTTCCTTAAATTTAGTTGGGAATATCCTATTACATAAACTTCCTGTAGCCGCTCTCCATTTACACCATCCTACCTGGACGCGGTGGACTACATCACTATCTATTTCACCATTGCTTTGGACAAACGATGCTAAGTACTTGAACTTCGTAACTTGCGGTACCACTTGGCCTTCAATGGTGATTTAAACCTCCTCATCATTGTGTACCACAACAAACTCATAGTGGTCAGATACTCGGCTTTAGAGTGACTAACCGTTAAACCTTTCATCTCTAAAGCTGCTCGCCACTCCTCTAGCCTCATGATCGGATCTTCTTTTCTCTTAGCAACCAACACAATATCATCTACAAAACATCATGCACCACGGGACTGTCACTTGAATCGACTTTGACAACTTGTCCAAGACTACGGAAAAAAGAAAAGGGCTCAATGAAGAATAGGAATTTATACATCTTTTCGGCACTAAAATATCTCCAAATAAGCGTAATATCGGTAATTATATTAGAATAAATAACCACTAATGTTTATAATTTCTATCTATATGTAAATATAGCCCTGAGGAATAAAACGAGCTGATATATGAAGAAAAAACAGAGATAAACGATGAAAACAGGCTCGACACACCCCATACAAATTTTGGACTGTTATGGACTCACCACGGCCATGCTTTGCTTATCACGGTCGTGCTTTCCCTTGCTGTACGACCTGACAAGGAGCATTCAATGCAGCAAGACAAAAATGTCAACATGGCCGTGCTTTGCTTAGCACAGCCGTGTTTTGGGCTCTTGATCAACTTATAAATTGAATGCTCATCTTTCGCATTCAATACACCTTACAACCTCATTTACTCTACTTCAATCACTTCCTTTCACCACCATTAATAAGGGAATTATCCCATCCATCCCACCCTTGAAGATTAAAGAGATTAAGTTCTATGAAAAAGTCATTAGCATCGAAAATTAGTCATCCAATTTGTTAGATTGTTTCAGTTTAATCATGTTTGTATCTATCACAATGATGGTTAACATTATGTTTATTATTGACTAAACTTTCATTGTATAATCTTAGTTTAAAATAAATCTTAATTGAAGTTTAATAATGATAGTTAAACATGTGAACGGTTTTTAATAAGTAATGGTTATGTTGCAATTATCACTTGATGAAGAATGTTAAAATACACTTAAAAGATAACCTAAGTGCCAAGCTTGACGATAAGCTAAGAAATTGCTAGACTTGTGAGGCCTGGGTGAACCTTAAAATAGATACCAAGTTCCGAGCTTGACAATAAGCCGGGGAACTGCTACTCTTGCAAGGGCTTGGTTGATAAATTATGAATCTTTAAAAGAGCCGCCAAGTTCCGAGCTTGATGATAAACCGAGTAATTGCCATTATGTAAGGGCTTGGTTAGAGGAAAAACATGAATCCTAATATTGATATGGACCATGTGGAGTATTAATGGTAATTAATCATTTTAAAATGGGAATGATTGTCATATTGTGAAAACAAATTGTTGACATTCATCCACTAAAATCGACTAATTACTTGTTAAGTGAGTGTGCAAAATAACCTATTTTAAACAACTCTTGGGTGGTTATTACATGAGTTCTATAATTGCTCAAGATTTGTGCGAATTAATATTTGGAAATTCAAGGTTAATCCTTTACAACTCAACTAATGTTAATTGGTATTTTATGTATAATATAAAGGTTACTTTACTAACATATCATGGGCAATTCACTTAGTAATTTAGGGGATTGTCTCATCTTTAAAGTGAGAGATATTATAAATATTTATCATAAACCACTTGTTTACATAAAAATGACGTCTTAGTGGAGATCATGAAGTTATGCATATCTCTTTCTTTAATTATCATGGAATAACATAATTTAGGAATAATGTGTTATTCTCACATTTAATCACCATAGCAAGCTCATGTCACTTGTTTATTAACTAATTTTTAAACCAAGATTAAGAGGAGTTTGAACCAAGATGATACACTTTTATCCTTGATATTCTATCTAAAAATATAAAAACCCAAAAATATTGTCTTTTAATTAAGAGGAGTTTGAACCAAGATGATACACTTTTCTTCTTGGTAGGCCCTCCTATTGTTGAAAAGGTTGTGGAAGTAGGTTTGCCATCTTAGCTTGATGGCAAAAACAACTCAAACTCTTAAAATGCAAGGGTTGAAGCATTTGATATGGAGATATGGGAAGTGAAAGGGATGTGGTATGGAGATGTGGGAAGTATTTGGGGTGAAATATTTGGGGTTATGTGGTATAGATATGTGGGAAGTGAAAGGGATGTCTTCTCGCATGTGTTGGTCATCCAAAATAAGCCAAAACTGAAGACCATGACCACACACAATGGCCACATTACCAAACCCAATATGAAGTGGACTAGGCGTCCATGGTCGCTGAATCGACCGTCGGTCCTCCAATCCCTATCATTGCATTTCACATTATTAAATATAAATAGAAGACTTATTCAAAATACGTATTCACCCCTTTGATTTACAGCAATTACATACACACATAACCGATAATCTCCTCATATTCAAAACTATTCAAGCTTCAATTATCTAAAGAAGAGATTAAAGTGTACTATTTAACAAGTGAGAATTCATCATTTTGTTGATGATTTGAGAGGAAAACACACGATCTTGATATAGTGTTGTTTTGTATTGGGTTGGGAACTTTATCTTGATATAGATTTATTTAGTTGTTAGGTGAAGACTCATTATTTTGACACAGTGAGATTAAGAAGAATTGTAAAGCTAAGTACTTGGTGTGCTTGATGAAGAAGGTGATCACTTCCTTTAAAGAGTGAGACGATTGTCGGTGATCCCATACCATTTTAGGAAGACAACTAGTGAAGAAAACCCTTGATCGGTGGATTAAGGAGAAGTTGTAGAGTGAATTAGCCAACATTCACTTGAACCTCTATAAATCCAGTTGAGTCATCTCTAACCCTTAAAGTTTTTACTTATTTCCGTTTATTATTATAATTTGTGGAAGGAGTTTAACAAAGTCATCAGCCCATTAAAATCGAATTACAATAAAGAAAAACTATTCAACCCCCTTGTTTTCTACAAGTATTTTTTCATTCTAAGATAGGGTAGGGTTTTGCGAGATGTGTTGTTATGTGGAAAGATATCGTTTTGCGAGAAGCTCAAGAAAGGTTTTGCAAAATGCTAACAAAAGTTATTATATTGGTAGTTTGTTATGTGAACCTTGTACACACGTTCAATTGTTCAATCCATGAGAAGTTTACCTAATTTAGTCAATTAGAATAGTGTCAAGCAGTTAAGGTGAGTTATACACCTCTTAAATGTTTGAGGGTTGGTTACATATATGAATGTATCATGTAAGTTAAAGGTAGAAAGTTATGTGTTAAAGAAACGTTCTAAGAGTCAGTCTTAGCCTTATTTGCGGGAAGAGTTTATGCCCTATTTACGGGAAGTGTGCGTGTAACACCCCGACCAAAGGCGGATTATACATCGGGGCGCCACATATTGTTTCATTACTCGTGACACTATTGGGTGTCAATATTTAATAAATACATTTATTCGCGCACGCGCAAAGTAAACACAAGATAACATAAATCATCATAAATCAATATATTATAAATCATAATATTCGAACAGTAAAAACTTGTCTTGATACATTTTAATCTAGGTCCAAAATAAAGAAAACTTCCTATGTGTCCACAAGCTCCAAAACAGCTACTGCAAACCTGAACATGTGTTAAAATAAACGTCAAACACTTGCGTGTTGGTGAGAAATCAAGTTTAATAGTTAATACATAGATAACAATAAATCTGCGCGCAACATGTGTATGTCTGGTTTTCAACAAGGGTGTAATCTGATCGGGACCAACTCTAAGATTCATAAGACTGCCAGTGCTCACAATTGAGCTCACAAACAAGACAAACTGTGCATGTGTAAACAAAAGAGAAAATCATAAACGATAGTTCTCCCGTGTTCATCTAATGGTACCATGAGAACTGCGGAATAGACCGACAAGACGGTTAATGATCCACACATACAAATAAACAGCCAAGTCTACGTCCTCAACACATGAGATACTGCGCGACTAAAGTTCATAAACAAGTTTAAGACTCTAAGTTTGTATGAACACATGAACATCCCAAAACATTAAAAGCAAAAAGGGATTAGGTACGAGATTACTCACTTGATAAACGATGCGGTGTAAGATAAAGCAAGAACCAACTTTAAACAAGCACAAGTTAACCTATAATTAAAGATTATTGTTTTAACGATTGGTTCTAAGTCTTGATTATAAGTTAGCATAATTAATAAGTAAATTATTATATATAATATATATATATTACCGGAAGAGCAGGACAGAACAGGGAGGAAGACGGAGGCAGAGAGGAAGGCGGCAGAGAGAGCAAGGAGAACAGGAGAGATTAAGTGTTTTGTGTGTGTAGTGTTAGGAAAAATAATACTATTATTTATAGGGAAACCCTAGGAGACACAATCCCTAGAAAAGGGGAAAAAGATCTCAAAAAGCAAAAGATTCCAAAAGCAAAAGATATCAAAAGATATGGCAGCTGCAGGGGGCAAGATAAAGCTGACAGGGAACAGTAAAAAGGCATGGGCGGTTCAGATAAAGGTACTGGTCAAGCATGGAAAAAGCAGATCTCAAAAGATAATGTCAGTCACTTTTTCTGTCAACCAATGGGGTTGGTGCGCATGCTGCGCCGAAAGTAACTTTTCAGACATAAGCAGATTAGGTCAACAGCACAGAAGATAAGACAACACAAAAGCAAACGGCTAGATTAAACAGAAGAAAACTCAAAGGGTTCAGCGCGAGAAAGCTCGAGCGCGAAGGCAGACACAGAAGGTCAAGAGAGCGCGAGCGCGAAGGCAGACAGAACCAACCTTAACGCGTCGCGGAAAGAAATACATTTCTAAGCGCGCCGCGGGAAGAATCACATTTCTTAGCGCGCCGCGGGAGGAACTAAAATTCCTGGCGCGCCGCGGGAAGAACTATAATTCTTCGCGCGTCGAGGGATGAACTACGATTCTTAGCGCGCTGCGAGAAGAACTACAAATCCTTAGCGCGTCGCGGGAAGAACTACCGTTCTTAGCGCGCTGCGAGAAGAATTACAATTCTTAGCGTGCTGCGAGAAGAGTTCGTCTCGCGTATCGCTGAAACAGGTGGTCTTCACGCAGGATTCCTTGTAAGGGGTCTGGCGCGTGAAGCTGCGCAGACAACCTTAGGCGGGAAGGAACAAAGGACAAGCAAAGAGAAGAAAAAGAGGGAAACAAGGCGGAAAGAGAGGAGAAGAGGGATGGGACGGCGGAAAGAAAGAGAGAGAGAGGCGGGAAAAAAAATATATATTATTATTAAAAGTAAAAATATAAGTATAAATAAATATTAAATCATAACAGAAAGAGATCGGATAAGAGAAACGGGTACCTGGGTCGGGTCGGATCGGGGCAGATGTTACAGTCTCCCCTACTTTAAGAAATTTCGTCCCGAAATTTATCTCGAAGTAGGTGGCGCAGAGAACAGGTGCGGGTACTTGATCTTCATTTGATCTTCCCTTTCCCATGTAAACTCGGCTCCGCGCATGGACTCCCAACGAACTTTCACGATAGGGATGCGACTGCGCTTGGTTTGCTTTACCTCGCGATCCATAATCTCAACAGGCTTCTCAACGAAATGCATAGTTTCATCAACTTGGACTTCATCAAGTGGAATGTGAAGGTTCTCGTCAGCTAAACACTTCTTGAGATTGGATACATGGAACGTTGGATGCATATTACTGAGCGCGGGCGGCAGGTCAAGTCTGTAGGCAACTTTTCCTACACGCGCGAGAATCTTAAATGGTCCAACATATCGAGGAGCAAGCTTACCTTTCTTCCCAAAGCGGACAACACCCTTCCAGGGCGACACCTTGAGGAGAACAAGATCACCAACTTGAAATTCGAGAGGCTTCCGCCTACGATCTGCGTAACTCTTCTGTCGGCTTCTGGCAGTCAGCAGATGATCACGGATCTTGGCGATTTTATCGGTTGTCTCTTGAACAAGTTCGGGTCCTGTGATTTGAGTTTCACCCACTTCGCTCCAACAAAACGGGGAGCGGCACTTACGACCGTAAAGTGCTTCAAATGGGGCCATACCGATACTGGAATGATAGCTGTTATTATAAGAGAACTCAATCAAAGGCAGGTGTGAATCCCAATTACCTCCAAAATCAAGAACACTCGATCGGAGCATATCCTCAAGAGTTTGAATAGTTCGCTCAGACTGACCGTCAGTCTGAGGATGATATGCCGTACTCATGTCCAAGCGAGTTCCTAACGCAGATTGGAGAGATTTCCAAAAGCGAGATATAAAACGGCCATCGCGATCGGATATGATGCTCAAAGGAGTACCATGGCGGCAGACAATTTCCTTGACATAAAGCTGCGCGAGTTGCTCAACACGGTAGTTTTCACGAATGGGTAGGAAGTGAGCAGACTTAGTCAAACGATCCACTATTACCCAAATGCTATCATGTTTGCTTGCTGTCAAAGGTAACTTGGTAATAAAGTCCATCGCTACACATTCCCATTTCCACGTAGGAATTTCTGGTTGTTCGAGCAATCCAGATGGGCGTTGGTGTTCAGCTTTCACTTTAGAACAAGTCAGACATTTAGCTACGAACACAGCAATATCCTTTTTCATACCGGGCCACCAATAAGTAATGCGCAAATCCTTGTACATCTTATCAGCGCCAGGATGAATAGAATAC
Source organism: Bidens hawaiensis (assembly GCF_021521415.1). Lineage (NCBI taxonomy): Eukaryota > Viridiplantae > Streptophyta > Magnoliopsida > Asterales > Asteraceae > Bidens > Bidens hawaiensis. The sequence goes on along the minus strand of NW_027502301.1, from coordinate 32,098 downwards.
CGAGATTTGTGTGCTTCACTCAGGATATCAGCGCGAAGATTCTCATCAAAGGGAATCCAGATGCGATTGAGATAGCAGAGAATTCCACTCAGATTAGGGACAAAATGAGTTTCCGCGCCACACGCTAACTCGGCGCGAAGGTTACCATTACTGACGGATGCGCGCTGCGCGTCACGAATACGCGATTCAAGGTTGCTTTGAATCGGCGCGAAGTGAAGCTGGGTGCGCGGCAAGATACAGTTAAGCTGGCAGGGTTTTCGGCTGAGCGCATCGGCTACCACATTAGCCTTACCAGGATGATACCGGATCTCACAATCGTAATCGCTGATGAGTTCGTTCCATCGGCGTTGCCTCATGTTGAGTTCCTTCTGATCAAAGATATGCTGAAGGCTTTTATGGTCAGTGTAAAGGATACACTTAGTACCATAAAGGTAGTGTCTCCAGATCTTCAAGGCAAAAACAACTGCACCAAGTTCGAGGTCGTGAGTTGTATAATTCTTTTCATGAACCTTGAGTTGCCTTGATGCGTAAGCGATAACCTTGCCTCGTTGCATAAGAACACAACCGAGACCTTGGTTGGAGGCATCGCAGTACACGACAAAATCATCATTACCCTCAGGTAGCGCAAGAACAGGAGCTTCACACAACAAACGCTTGAGCGTTAGAAAGGCTTCTTCTTGCTTCGAGCCCCAAATATACGGTTTACCTTTGTGCGTTAGAGCTGTTAAAGGCAAAGCAATCTTCGAGAAGTTCGAAATGAAGCGCCGGTAATAACCAGCTAAGCCCAGAAAGGAACGGATCTCGGTAGGAGAGGATGGCGTAATCCAGTTCTTGATTGCTTCAATTTTGGATGGGTCGACATGAATACCCATCTTGTTCACAACATGGCCAAGAAACTGTACTTCATCAGACCAAAATTCACACTTGGAAAGCTTAGCATAGAGTTGCTCAGCTCTAAGCTTCTGCAACACCAACCGAAGATGTTGCTCATGCTCGGCCTTGGTCTTAGAATACACCAGAACATCATCGATAAACACGATCACAAAACGGTCCAAGAAAGGTCTACACACCCGATTCATTAGATCCATGAAAACGGCGGGTGCGTTGGTTAAACCGAAGGACATGACCAAGAATTCAAAATGGCCATAACGAGTTCGAAAAGCAGTCTTCGGAACATCTTCATCGCGGATGCGCAACTGGTGATAGCCAGAGCGGAGATCAATCTTGGAAAAACAAGAGGCACCTTGGAGTTGATCAAAGAGGTCGTCAATACGCGGTAAGGGATACCGGTTCTTGATGGTGAGTTTGTTCAACTCGCGGTAATCGATACACATGCGAAACGATCCATCTTTCTTTTTAACGAACAACACCGGAGCACCCCAGGGCGAAGAGCTAGGGCGGATGAATCCTTTAGCAGTCAACTCTTGAAGTTGGCTGGCCAATTCTTGCATCTCAGCGGGTGCAAGACGATAAGGAGATTTAGCTACGGGGGAAGCACCAGGGACAAGATCAATACGGAACTCGACTTCACGAGCGGGAGGGATACCAGGAAGATCATCAGGAAAAACTTCAGGAAAATCACGCACAACAGGGATATCGCGAAGCTTCTTCTTTTCTTCAGCAGGTTTAACCACATGGGCTAAGAATGCAATACACCTTTTTCGCATGAGTTTTCGGGCTTCGGCGCAAGACATAAGTTTAAGACCGCTGGAGGGTTTCTCGCCGTAGATATGAAGATCACCATTTTCTCGAGGTATGCGAATCATCTTCTTGGCGCAAATAACTTCGGCGCGATTATGCGTAAGCCAGTCCATACCAATGATAACATCAAAGCTCCCAAGAGGCATGGGGATGAGGTCGATCAGAAAATCGTTTTCGTTAAGGTTAAGCGTGCAATCTTTAATCACAGAGTTAATTAAAACAGTTTCACCGTTAGCCAATTCAACTGAAAAATTCTCTTTTAAATCGTTGCGCGGTCGCGCAAGCTTCTGCTCGAAGGCGCGAGAGATAAAACTTCGATCGGCGCCAGTATCAAAAAGTACAGAAGCATAAAATCCGTTAAGCAAAAATGTACCATTAACTACGTCATTATTCGCTTGCGCTTGGTGCGCGGTTATATTAAAAGCTCGTCCACGCGTCACTTGGTTTGAAATCTGGTTCACCGGATTCGCTTGCGTGATTTGCACTTGTAGTCTCGGGCACGCGTTCCGGAAATGACTGGGATCACCACAGTTATAGCACGACCTGGGTCGTGGGTTTTGGTAGGTTGGTTGAGGGTTTTGCTGGTAGACTGGTGGTGTGGGCACAATTGGATTGGCGGGAAGGACTCTACAGTTTTCTGCAAGGTGACCAGCGCGGCCACATCGGTTACAAAGTCGACATGGGACTTGAGGTGGGTGGTGGAGTCTACAGGTTGGGCAAAAGGGGTGGTTTCCTGTGTAAGGTTTCTTAGTTGGCGGGGCAGGGAGTGCGGGATTGGTTAGGGCATAGTTGTGGACTACAGGAGGTGTTGGGTAGGCTGACAGTGGGTTAGGCGCGTAAACTGGAGGTTGGTATGCGGGTTGCTGGACTATGGGTGGGCTGGTAAGCGCGTAAGCTTGTCTGCGCCTACGTTTCTGGTTATGGTTTGAGGGTTCAGGTTTGGTTTCTGTTGGTCCAGGGGCAGTCTTGGTGAGTTTGGTATTCTCAGATCCCCGCAGGAACAGGGTTCCTGCTCTGACATGGTTGTCGCTGAGCACAGCGGCCAACTCGATGGCGTCAGAGAGGGTTACTGGGTTTCTGGCCCATACAGAATCTTGAATTTCCATGGGGAGACCCCCAAGGAATTTCTCGATGGCTCGGCGGGAAGGGGTAACAAGGTGAGGGACAAGCAGGCTTAGTTCATGGAAGCGCGTTGCGTACTCGCGCGCTTCACCACTGTACTGCTTAAGATTCCAAAATTCCTCCTCCAGGCGCTTAACTTCGTTGGGAGGGCAGAATTCTCGCGTAAGAATTTCCTTGAATTCCTCCCATGTCATGCTAGAAGCAGCCTCTGCGCCACGCGCATGAGCTACTCCATTCCACCATGTAAGCGCTCTGGATTCCAGGACACTGGAAGCATATAGGGTTCGTCTGTCTGAGGGGCATTGGGTGTGGAGGAAAGTGTTTTCTATTTTCTCAAGCCACTGGAGCATCACGGTGGCTCCTTCAAGACCTGTGAACTTTGGAGGGTTACCCGCGTTAAAGGACTTAATGTTGTAACCAGAGGTGTTGGTATTGTTTTGGCTCAAAGCTTGGGCTATTGCGGCGGCCATTTCCTGGGAACGTTGCTGCGAGCGTCTGCGCGCGGCTTCTCTTCTCTGAAATCGGCGAGATAGCGGAGGCATTCTATAAAAATTTTAATTTTAGTTAATATCTTGGTTTTAGCACAAAGTATAACCTCGAAAAGCTTGGTTTCACGGAGTCAGTTACTGTCAAAAGTTAAAGTAAAATAAATGACCCTAAATGCAGACTTAATAAAGGTAACAAATTCGAATCAAGAATCGACAATTCATGTATCACCATGACTTTCCGAATTCCCAATTTAAAATATACGAGCAAACGAGTATTGGAGATTGACGATTCATGTATCACCATGACTTTTCAATCTTCAATATAAAATACACAAGAAAATGAGTATCGGAGGTTGACAATTCATGTATCACCATGACTTTTCAAGTCTCCAACCTCAGAACATAATCGTAAATGGAAATTGAAAATCAACTATTCATGTATCACCATGACTTTTCGGATTTTCAAACCCAACAAACGAATATGTAAGAAAAATCAAAAAAAATCGAAATTTAACAAAAATCGAAATATCGCGAAATAAAACATAAAATCATATACTGCGTCTGCGCGAGCATATTCATAAATAACGAGTAATTAACAATAAGCGTGCAAACATGAGATTTCTCTCATGCGCGAGAAGGGACTCTTAGGTATTCTAGGCCGTTACGTCTAACCACCTATCCTAAAGTCAACGAGCTCTGATACCAATCTGTAACACCCCGACCAAAGGCGGATTATACATCGGGGCGCCACATATTGTTTCATTACTCGTGACACTATTGTGTGTCAATATTTAATAAATACATTTATTCGCGCACGCGCAAAGTAAACACAAGATAACATAAATCATCATAAATCAATATATTATAAATCATAATATTCGAACAGTAAAAACTTGTCTTGATACATTTTAATCTAGGTCCAAAATAAAGAAAACTTCCTATGTGTCCACAAGCTCCAAAACAGCTACTGCAAACCTGAACATGTGTTAAAATAAACGTCAAACACTTGCGTGTTGGTGAGAAATCAAGTTTAATAGTTAATACATAGATAACAATAAATCTGCGCGCAACATGTGTATGTCTGGTTTTCAACAAGGGTGTAATCTGATCGGGACCAACTCTAAGATTCATAAGACTGCCAGTGCTCACAATTGAGCTCACAAACAAGACAAACTGTGCATGTGTAAACAAAAGAGAAAATCATAAACGATAGTTCTCCCGTGTTCATCTAATGGTACCATGAGAACTGCGGAATAGACCGACAAGACGGTTAATGATCCACACATACAAATAAACAGCCAAGTCTACGTCCTCAACACATGAGATACTGCGCGACTAAAGTTCATAAACAAGTTTAAGACTCTAAGTTTGTATGAACACATGAACATCCCAAAACATTAAAAGCAAAAAGGGATTAGGTACGAGATTACTCACTTGATAAACGATGCGGTGTAAGATAAAGCAAGAACCAACTTTAAACAAGCACAAGTTAACCTATAATTAAAGATTATTGTTTTAACGATTGGTTCTAAGTCTTGATTATAAGTTAGCATAATTAATAAGTAAATTATTATATATAATATATATATATTACCGGAAGAGCAGGACAGAACAGGGAGGAAGACGGAGGCAGAGAGGAAGGCGGCAGAGAGAGCAAGGAGAACAGGAGAGATTAAGTGTTTTGTGTGTGTAGTGTTAGGAAAAATAATACTATTATTTATAGGGAAACCCTAGGAGACACAATCCCTAGAAAAGGGGAAAAAGATCTCAAAAAGCAAAAGATTCCAAAAGCAAAAGATATCAAAAGATATGGCAGCTGCAGGGGGCAAGATAAAGCTGACAGGGAACAGTAAAAAGGCATGGGCGGTTCAGATAAAGGTACTGGTCAAGCATGGAAAAAGCAGATCTCAAAAGATAATGTCAGTCACTTTTTCTGTCAACCAATGGGGTTGGTGCGCATGCTGCGCCGAAAGTAACTTTTCAGACATAAGCAGATTAGGTCAACAGCACAGAAGATAAGACAACACAAAAGCAAACGGCTAGATTAAACAGAAGAAAACTCAAAGGGTTCAGCGCGAGAAAGCTCGAGCGCGAAGGCAGACACAGAAGGTCAAGAGAGCGCGAGCGCGAAGGCAGACAGAACCAACCTTAACGCGTCGCGGAAAGAAATACATTTCTAAGCGCGCCGCGGGAAGAATCACATTTCTTAGCGCGCCGCGGGAGGAACTAAAATTCCTGGCGCGCCGCGGGAAGAACTATAATTCTTCGCGCGTCGAGGGATGAACTACGATTCTTAGCGCGCTGCGAGAAGAACTACAAATCCTTAGCGCGTCGCGGGAAGAACTACCGTTCTTAGCGCGCTGCGAGAAGAATTACAATTCTTAGCGCGCTGCGAGAAGAGTTCGTCTCGCGTATCGCTGAAACAGGTGGTCTTCACGCAGGATTCCTTGTAAGGGGTCTGGCGCGTGAAGCTGCGCAGACAACCTTAGGCGGGAAGGAACAAAGGACAAGCAAAGAGAAGAAAAAGAGGGAAACAAGGCGGAAAGAGAGGAGAAGAGGGATGGGACGGCGGAAAGAAAGAGAGAGAGAGGCGGGAAAAAAAATATATATTATTATTAAAAGTAAAAATATAAGTATAAATAAATATTAAATCATAACAGAAAGAGATCGGATAAGAGAAACGGGTACCTGGGTCGGGTCGGATCGGGGCAGATGTTACAGTGCGGGCCTTTATATGGGTGTATCTTAGGCAACACATTTGTGGCGTGTGTCGGTAATTGCAATTACATGTGCAGATGACTTCGGTCATGTTCAAGCCAGGAATGTTTGATATATTGACAACATTGAATCGATTTGATTTAGACACGGTAAAGTAAAGTTATGTTTTGTGCTTCGGCACGTCAGAATTCGTATTTATATAATAGATGTCAGGTAGTTTAAAGTTAGATATCACTCAGCATGTAGCCGAGTTATGCACATCAGGACGACATGATGTGGAAGTATGGAATAAGGATTTTTAGGGAACTGATAGATTATTGGAGCAGCAAATGGCATCCATAGTACATTTTGATTATTCATACTTTGTTATTGATAATTAAAAACAAGTTTGTAAGTTTTATTATTTTCCGTTGCGTTATGCTAATTCTGTAAGGCCAATTTGAGTGACTTGAGATATCAAAGTATGAAACCGGTTATATATTTATGGTTAAGATAATATTTAATGTCGGCGAGCACAACCGGACATGGAACGAGAGCTTCGGGACACGCGTTTAGCTTCAATGGGGAAAGCTTCTTGATTATGTGTTAGGCTATAAATTGGGACATATGTTGTCTTTTATGTGTGTGTTTTTCATAGTGTAAATCATCCACCCAAGGGGAGCTCACCTTGGGTGGGTCGGTTCGTGTTTAATATATTAAATCTTTCAACCGATAACGAGAACGTTCTTATACTTTATATTATCTTTATATTATGTTCGGCCGTTTGATTTACCGCACCCGTCTCGAGCACTTATCAAGAACAAAGCCGTTCGTTGTCGAATCCGGTTTCGGGACCTACAATTGCTATCAGAGCGGGTTGAATCTTATGATTCAACTTTGTTCTTGATTTTCGGGTTCTAATTCCGCTATTACCCGAACCAAGACGTTAATTTCTTGAAGATCTTGAAGACCCGTTGAAGTTTTGAAAATAAAGTTTGATGTTTAGAAATAAAGTTTGAAGATTTGAGGAAATAAAGGTGTTTAAAGTTCGTCTCGAGTTTCAGATCTGGATTCTCAGCCATTCCTTTGAAGATTTTTATGAAGTTTAATGGAGGTCCATATGAAGAAATATGGTCGGAAGTTATTTTGAAGATTATATTTTCAAAATCCATTCATCAATTTCAAGAAAGACGAGTATCCGGTTCCAACTCTTCCAGTGACCACGGCGGGCGGCGGAGACCCCTCCAACCGTCATTCTCTTCTCGATCTCCGACGATGTAAGTGGAAGATAATAAGGCAGCCAATTGACGCCAGATTTTGCGGCAGTAGCTGCGGCGGACGGTGGTGTCGACGTAGGACCGACAACCAGGAAACAAGCGACGGTGGTGTTTGAATGCAAGTCGGAGATGATGATGATGACGGCGTTTGGAGGATGACTGGTCGGAACACCGTATTCCGACGGAGGTTGGCCGGTGACCGTTGGTGCCTGCGGTGTTGCAGGAGTAGATGATGGAAGACGCCTGATGATGCTGACTTGCTGAGGATGATTGATGTTATGTAACCGGAACTCTTTTTCCGGCGAAGAATTTTCTGGCAGAAGGTGGCCGGAATCCGGTGGTCTTGTGTTATGTTGGCGGCTGTCTCATGTACTAGGGTTGGTGTTTTTTTTAAAAACTCTCCTGGTTGTTTTTTTAAGTTAGTTAATGGGCTGGGTTTTGCTTCTAATCTACTTGGGCTTAGGTGAGAGTTGGATTGTTTGCTTGGGATGGTCCATGTTCTAACTTAAACTTGGGCCCAACATGCCTTTTGAAATAATGGGCTGTTTATTTCTTTTGATGAATTATGTTTTTGGCCGAGAAGTAATTATAATGTTTGGGGTTGACCAAACTGAAGAAAGTCAAATTTATTCGGGTTTCGTCTTGTTTAACCATGTTCAAAAGCTCGCTATTTCTAAGGCGTTCGAGAAGTTGGATCTGAAAGGTGAACTTCGAACGAAATAATAAGTTTTGTTCATTTGATCGATGAAGTCGGTAATTCAAGATTGATTTGTGAAAATTTGAGCTCATCTCATGCCTATATACAAGCGAGAACTACTTGAACATTAAATATAGGTGGGTCATACCTTGAGGGGGTGAATTGAAACAAAGAGGCTTCGGTTTATAGGGTGATTTGTGAAGATACGAGACACGATGAGACAAAGTTTTGAGATCACAAGTCAAGAGGGTGATTGTAAGGCCAATTTGAGTGACTTGCGATATCAAAGTACGAAACCGGTTATATATTTATGGTTAAGATAATATTTAATGTCGACGAGCACAACCGGACACGAAACGAGAGCTTCGGGACACGCGTTTAGCTTCAATGGGGAAAGCTTCTAGATTATGTGTTGGGCTACAAATTGGGACATATGTTGTCTTTTATGTGTGTGTTTTCATAGTGTAAATCATCCACCCAAGGGGAGCTCACCTTGGGTGGGTCGGTTCGTTTTTAATATATTAAATCTTTCAACCGATAACGAGATTGTTCCTATACTTTATATTATGTTTGGTCGTTTGATTTACCGCACCCGTCTAGAGCACTTATCAAGAAAAAAGTCGTTCGTTGTCGGATCCGGGTTCGGGACCTACAAATTCAATATTTAAGAACTGCATGGATATGCATCACCAGTTTCCTATACACCCCGAGTTAGGGTGCTTCATGTGTCAAGGGATTAGGCATTATGTGGCGCCTCATTATTCAAGTTAAGAGTGTTGGCTGTGAAATTCATAAACATGTATACAATTTGAATTGCTTGTTGATATAAATTTTGCTCATTAAGTCACTATTTTAATATTTATAGTGAGAACTATGTTCTCATTAACTATTTTTATGGTTGAAACTCTCGAATGTTTTTCATGAAATGAAAACTAAATAATTAATGAAGCTTGCATGATCACATAGAGAAGAATATGGCCTAGTGAAGACCAATAAATAAATTTCGATGTTATGGTTATTCGAATGCAATGTTATGTTTTGTTTGAACAAGTTAGTTTGTGAATGGAAGTATTTTTGCATTTAAACTATGTGCCATGATTTCAATCTTGAAGCGCCCCGGCGTCTCTGCCTTCGGCCAGGGGGTGGCGCCCAAATTCCGAAGGTCGTTTACTCCTGAATATAATTATCAATTAAAATTATTTATTTTATTAGTAGTATCCGATTGTTTGATAAAAACCCTATTGCTCAACACGGTTATATTACAAGTTCAAGCTGGATTCCTAACTTTTTTTTAAAAGGCCAATATTATTAAAATTCAAGAAAGACTAGCAAGTAGCTAGCCTTCATAATTTTACCGAGAGTCGGACTCCTAACTATTCGGGTAACATGTTATCTATTTTCACATGAATTATATTAACCACATAGTGTGGCCACATAAACACTCTAATTGTATTAAAACTTCTGTATGAGAACATTGAAGAATAATAGATTTGTAAATTCTTTACTTAATTTAGGATTTGAATATATTTTGCATTTTCTCATATCTTCATAACTAGATAGATTTCCGGCGTGTTGCGCCGGGTTGATGTTATTAATAGTCATACTCATACAACTTATCAAACCATGCGATGCGATTGTGAGTCGAGGTGAACTCGATCAGTCCCGGGTTACGAAACCAGAAACAAACCCCAAAAAAACTTTGCTAACACCCAAATACAGCAAATTAACATAACAAAAATGCGCATTGCGGTTGCGAGCATACCGAAAGTTTGGTTGGTATTTGGTTATGGTGCCGAAAGCAAGGCAAACCATAAATTCTTCCACACCTAAATACAACAATTTAACATATTTAAAATATAAAAAAATCCGACGAACAAAAAAAAACACATGCATTACAGTTGCGAACTGATACGAATTTGTTGATTCTGGAATCGTCGAACAAAAAAAATGTGATAAATAACTCACATGCTGCGCTTGCGAACTAACGTGAATTCGGTCGGAATTGACGTTGTCGGCACTAAATCATACAAAGAAAACCATGTGTTGTGGTGGCGAACGGACACGAGTTCGGTCAGTATCGGGTTACGACACCGAAACTAAAGTAATAAGTTAATTCGTCAACACTCATAATGCAACAAATTAACGTATTTAAATAAAAAGATTGTGGCAAAAACAAAAAATATATGCACGTTATGGCCGGTAACTGACACGGATTCGTCTGGAATTAGCAGACAAAAAAAGTCGCGACGAAAAAATCATGGATTGCGAGCGCAAACTGACACGAATTTGATATAAAAAACCCGCTTTTTACAAATTAGAAACAAAAAATAAATAAAAATAAAAAAGCCGATCAACCACGTGGGCAATGTAGACTAATCACGTGGTTATGGACTTACGTCACCAAACTTCTTAGTTATTATATATAAATATAATAATGAGGTCTGTGCCATCTATTCTTCATAACGAAGTATTTCGAACTGCAATTACACATGATTTTTTCATGTAAATATATCTCATCTTAAACTATAATATGACAAATAAGAAGTTTCCCTAATTTAATGTAACTGAAGAAACACTAACCGGACCCCGGGCAGATTACGAGTAACCTGGGGGTTAGATAGATGTTTCCCACGAGGGGTTAGACCCGGTAAAGATGGTTCTTCTGATAACCTGCAAAACAGACACCGTGAGCTTGTCACTGAGAAGGGGGGGTTCCTCCTTGTGACCACCCTCCGGCGTGAGAATCAGACTAGATTGCTCTTTAAATATAAATGTATATTAAGAGATTGCTAGAGCAGATATCAGGTATAATATGATGATAATATGATAAGATGAGATGATCATACCATTTGGGGTATTTATAGCCGAAGGTAGGTTTCCAAGGAGGTGTGGCCGGCTGAATAGTGTTCCTGTTCCACCAACTGTGGCCTACGCACGTGCCCTGCTGGTAGTTGGTGGGTAGGCAGCGGCTGACAGTGACCAGGCCTGCTGTGTACTATTCCTTTTCCACCAACTGCCGGCTATGCACGTGGTATGACAGGAGTTGGTGAGTAGGCAGCGGCTAATAGTGACATACAGTACAAGAGCATGCTGCTCGCCATACTGTCGTCAATAAGCTGTCGTATCTTTAGTCAGATCTTTTGCCCATACCTCGTCAGGTACAGTACAGAAGATCTTCCTGTATCGTACGGACTGGCTTAGTTGGGCGGGAGTATTCCCCCTCCCGCCTTTGTGCGGGATTGTTCCCGGCTTTGCTCATTCCTTCAGGTGACACTGAGAGCTAAGTGCCTTGTGCGTGTAGCCTTGCTGCGCGGGTGGCTTTCCCTGATGGCTTGTATCCGCAGCTGCGGGAACAGGCAGAGTACTTCACCATTGGGAGGCATTTCCTGCGGGAACAGCTTGCGTACTGCGCGTAAGGACGTCACGTCTCTGAGCATGGTGGGTCCTGAGGATCCAGTTGGTTTCTGCGCAGACGTCCCTCTTCAAGGTGAGTCTTGCGGGTCCAACTGGGCTCTGCTGGGACCTACCTCTTCAAGTCCCCCCAGTCCAATGTTCTTCTCATGAATGTTTAATAAAGTGAGGTGAACTTTTGGACTTAAGCAAAGGGTTTTGAAAAGGGGTTTAATTTTAAGGTTTTCCATGGGGATTCTTCCCGCGGAAGTCCTTGTCACTTGCAGAAATTCCCGACTTTCCTGCTTGATCTTTGGGTATGATGCGGGTAGGTCTGTAACCTCCTCGCAAGTCAGGAGCGTTGAGTCCCACTTGTGTGGATTCTCCATGAGGTTTTGGTCGTTTTGAACATAGTGATCAATTATGTTAAAACCACCAATTCCATCCTGGAGCTTCAAACAATGTAGTTCTCGATGTTCCCGCTATGCGGGGATGTTAATTCCGTTTCCGCAAGCATTTCCCAGAAGATCCTTCTTGGTTTCAATTCCCTGCGGAGCGCTAGGTATGTGAAGGGTTTTGCCTTAACACTGTACCCGCGCTCGTCTTACGGTTACTTTACTTCCAAGGTATTCCTGGCGTCAATTCCCTGCGGGTGCTAGGTATGTGAAGGGTTTTGCCTTTACACTGTACCCGCACCCGTCTTATGGTTACTTGGTTGCCAAGGTATTCTTGGCTTCAATTCCCTGCAGGTGCTAAGTATGTGAAGGGTTTTGCCTTAACACTGTACCCGCACCCGTCTTATGGTTACTTGGCTGCCAAGGTAAAGGGTATTTTCCCGCTTACTTTTGAATCTTTTTGAATTTTTGAAATTCGAAAGGTTGGTGAGGGGATAAGAACAGTCCAAACCTCTGAAACGTCGTGCGACGGTTTCTTCTGACTGTGTCAGGACGTGCAGGAAGTTATGGTGACGTGACAGTACATGGTCATTCCAGACGCTTTTTCAGGCGCGTGGGCGCGCTTTTTCGGGCGCGTGGCCGCGAAATTAATGGTACGCGTCCTTTCAACAGCTGTTGCCAGCTTGCTTTTTGCCACGTGTCATAGTTTCATTGCACCTTCGATTTCTCTCTCCTCCGCATTAAATTCATCGCATTAATTGCGATTAGTATATAAAGGGGGAGATGGTTCTTTGTAATTCACACTTTTCACTTTTCTCTTCATCTTCTAAACGATTTCCGGCGAATACTCATCTTTTCAGTCGAGCATTCCCTTGAAATCGTTTTCTTCTTTCATCTGCAAGATATCTTCACATGATCTCGAATCTACAGCCGATGACAAGAGTACTGCTGGCGAGTGCCAGTGTGCTCTGCCTGTCGATCTGTATCAGTACGTCGTCAGGAAGTTCATGCTCGAGTCTCTCGAGCCTGAGTTTCCTGAACCCCATCAGACGGTGTACGATGCCCCCAGAGGCAAGATCGGGGTATATGCTGCATTCTTTGTTTATGGGAATCTTAGGTTCCGATTGACAAAGTTTGTTTACCGTGTCCTTGAGAGGCACGGTGTGCACCTGACCGAGGTGCACCCGATGGCGATTGCCAAGATTCGCCACTTCGAGTGGGTGTGCCGGATTCTGGGCATTGAGCCCTATGTCGACCGCCTGATGACCTTCTACTCCTGGAGGTGCATCCAGGGGTGGTACACGTTGATAACCCGTATTAAGGGTTTGAAGATTTGCGCAACCGAGCGCAGTCTTCGCTCGTGGAAGCGGGAGTTCTTCTTTATCTCCGCTCGCGCCATCCCCCTTGCCATGAAGTTCAAAAATGGACAAGCACTTCCCAGCCTTCACGCCTCCAATTACCAGGAGGCAGAATGGTTTGCGAAGATATCCCGAGTCCAATCTCCGGTTTACCGGTTTGCGGAGTCCGGGATGGTGATGCTGGGGATGAGCCGGGTGTGGAAGGATGCGGATGCGCAAAAGATCCCAATCGTCCTTGAATACGGTTCGAACTCTGTTCCTTACGGTATGCTCTGTTTCTTTTTGTTAATTTAGAATTTCTTCTAACTTCTTTCCTGTTTATTTCAGAGGGGAACGACCTGCAGTCGCTCATGTACCCGCGGGAGGCTGACGGTCCCGCTCGGATGGGTACTCGCGCTCTAGACGAGAACGAGTTGCCCATCCTAGAACAAACGGCGGATCGGTTCGTGGAGGTCTACCCGCTAGGCCACGAGATCCTTAGCGCCAGGCGGCCAGGTAAGGCGCTATTCAACCCTCGACCCCTCAATGTTGAAACCTCTGCTGGAATTCCTCTAATCGTATGTTCTGATGAGGAATCCGCAGATGGTCCTCCGTTGGTGCGGAAGAAGAAGGCTGCCGGCGGGAAGGGGAAGGAGAAGGTGGCCTCCACTGCCGATCCAGTGCCTCGGTCTGACTCAGAGGCCGAGAGCGAGGAGGTGGCGGGGAACCCCGGTGGTGATAAGACCACCGCTCCGGAGGCTGCGACTGTCACCTCCGGAGAGCCCCGGATGACGGTGAGCGGCGCAAAGAGGCCGGCTCCATCGGGTTCATCCCCGCCTGTCCGTACATTCAGGCTCAAGAAAACCCGTAAGTACAAACTCTATCTTTATCTTCATAGCTTAATATCATTAACACTTATCTTCTTTGTGCAGGCGTGGATGTTGACGCATTCCAGGGTGGAGCGGGGAGGAGTACCCCCCCGCCAATGACGGTAGGCCCGGTCAGCCTACCTGAGGCGACGACCCAGGCGGCTGCGCCTGCGCCTGCTTCCACTGGTTCAGTTGCTCACTCCGTTGAGCCGACTGTTCCAGTTGTGATGACGTCACCGCCGGCTGTGAGTGCTATTTTTACCGCATCTTTCACTGAGCCGGCGATTACTTTTGCTGCGGACTCCGCGGCGGCGACCGCGGCGGCTGTTACCATGCCTCCGTCATCGGCAACGACGGCCGAACCTTCAGGTATGCATGGGGCTTATCGCCAACCTCTGCCTCCTTCCCATCTGCCTGACCTCTTGGATGGATTTTCCTTGGGTTCAGGTGATGGGTTTGGCGGCTATCGGCCTGTTATTGACCCTACAGGTGCGTAGGGTTCTTTTGGCCTATTTTATATATTTTTATCATCTTTTCCTAACTGCTTTATGTTTTTTTTTTTTTTTTTTGCAGTGTCGGATTCCAATGAAGTGTATGTTCCACGATGGAACATTCGCCGAGGAACAACCCTTCGCACCCCTGTGGAGTGCGTGGAGTGGGCTCGTCACGCTGCTCCCAGTGGTGCGTTGGGGGAAGCCATGGCTAGCTACCAGGAGGGTAGGCTAACCAATGAGCTTCGGGTTCTCCTGGCTCGGATGCAGCCGCGCGTCGAGCTGCTTTGTCGTGAAAACGACAAGTTAAAAGCAGCTCGCCTTAAAGAAGTAGCTCAGGCCCGGGCTGTCCGGGAGGAGAACCAAAGGCTTACCGCAGTGGCTGCGGAAAAGGAGAAGGCCTTCAAGGCCCTCGAGGTTGAAGTTCAGGCCCGGCTCGAGGCCCGTTCCAAGGCTGCCCAAGCTGTTAATGAAAAGCTTCGGCTGGCTAAGGAAACTGCAAGGAACGCAACCGAGAGGGCCACCAAGGCTGAAGCTGTTGCTGAGCCTCTACGCGTGGAGAATGAAGAGCTTAAAGCCAAATTAGAGGCTCTCCAGCAGGCTCATGATGCCTTGGCGATGGAAGACGCCAAAAAGCTCCAAGAGATCTTGGACCAGAGGGGGGTGCTTGACCACACTGAGCGGAAGCTAAAGGGCGTCGAAGAGGCTGCGGCTAAAGAAGTGTTGCTTGCCAACCTCAACAAGAGTGAAGCCGAACGCGCCCGTAACGAAGCTCAAGCTGCCCTCCAAGAAGCTCTGGTTGCCAAGGAATGGCTTCTTCGAGAAGCGTTGTCTCAGGTATGCTTTTCATTTCTTTACGCTTTTCTTTGTAAATAGAAAAGGTTTTGACACTTGTATTCTTTTTGTAGGTTGTGCATCGGGTCTTCACGGAGACGTCTTATGACGATGCTATGAGCGCAGCCCTCAACGCTTCTCATGAGGATGGGGAAAAGGCCGGCTTCCTGCTTGGTCTAGGGTTCGTTGAGAAAGGCATCCCGCCTTCCAACTTCCCTTTGTACAATGTTGATACTGAAGCTGTTTACGACCAAGCAGTGAATCAGTATGCCGCCTTCCCGCATCCGGTGGTGGAGAAGGTGAACCAAGTTGCTGCTGCTGATGATGGGCTAGCTATCCTTAAAGCTTTCCTTGAACCGCCACGTTCTACTGATGGTGCGGGTCCAAGTGGAAGTGGCCCTGAAGCCTGATCCTGAAGATCCCTTCCCACTGCTGCTGATGATGGGCTAGCTATCCTTAAAGCTTTCCTTGAACCGCCACGTTCTACTGATGGTGCGGGTCCAAGTGGAAGTGGCCCTGAAGCCTGATCCTGAAGATCCCTTCCCACTGCTAGGATAGATTTAGCTTGTATAGATTTATTTTCTTGTAGGCGGGTAGTTACCCGGCCATTCTTGTAATGAATCATTGTGAAATATAAATCTTTGTGCGGGTAAGACCGCTACTTTCTCTGGATTTCTTGCTTTATAAACGTTATGAATTGCATACTTTAGTTTAAATTAGCAATTTTTCAAGTGTAGAATAAGTTAACCTTTGAACGTGGTAGATAATAGGTTGAAGTTTTGCTTCCTCTTTAGTGATTGTGCGGGTAGGACCGTCACTTGCACTTGGTAGGATGGCTAAACTTTACCTACGTCTGACCTGCGTGGAGGTTTTCCTCATCTTTTTGAAATTTCTAAGTATTTAGGATAAGTTAACCTTTGAACGTGGTAGATAATAGGTTGAAGTTTTGCTTCCTCTTTCGTGATTGTGCGAGTAGGACCGTCACTTGCACTTAGTAGGATGGCTAAACTTTACCTATATCTGACCTGCGTGTAGGTTTTCCTCATCCTTTTGTTAGAAATTCTCTTGAATAAGTTAACCGTTCGACGCGCGGTTGTCAATAGGTTTGGTTTCCTCTCATGATTTGTGTGGTTAGGACCGGCACTTTCATTTAGTTGACCAAAGTTTACCTATGACTGACCTGCGTGAAGGTTTGCCGTTTTTTGGGTTTATGCGGGTTTTGCCGCCTTCCCCACGCAACGACTTTCCACGTAATTATGCGGTGAAAACCGGCATATCCGTGTTGAATAAATTAACCGTTCGACGCGCGGTTGTTAATAGGTTAGTGTTCAGTTTCCTCTATCATGATTCATGCGGATAGACCGGCACTTTCATTTAGTGGGATGACTGAACTTTTCCCCTTCAACTGACCTGCGTGAAGGTTTGTCGTTTTTTGGGTTTATGCGGGTTTTGCCGCCTTCCCCACGTAACGACTTTCACACTTATGTATGCGGTGAAAACCGGCATCAGTGTTGATAGTTCATAAAGTATAAATGTAAAATCATCAGCGTCGATGTTCTAAGGAGAATCATTTCCATTAGAAGTGGTGGCTCTGGGCCTTTTCTTTACAAATTTGGAATTGATCTACATGCAAACTGTGTAATTGAGCTCCCTTCCATGTTGTTGGGATGGGAGTGCCATCGAGCCGATATGCACCTGGTTCGGGATCTCGTTCTTTACGCATGATGGCATCCCATGTGGATGGCATGCCATCTTTACCCGTTAAGGTGCGGATGAGCTCTGGGTCGTTCGCGCCCTGGATGAAAGCAGCGCGAACAAGATCTTCGCTGATATTACCCAGACTTAGCTTCTTTGAGTTGAAGCGAGTGATGAAGTCTAGCAAAGATTCATCTTCCTCTCGAATGCATTTGAGGATTGTCCATTGCTCCTCGGTATACTTTCGCTGTTGGCTGAAGTGTTGGCTAAACTTCTGTTGGAAGTCTGCCCAGTCGTAGATGTGGTTGACCGGTAGACGATCGAACCACGCTCTAGCTGGCCCAACAAGCGTCATTTGGAACATGTAACACCACGTAGGTTCCGTCCAATTGCTGACGGTTGCCCCCGCTATGAATCTGTTCAAATGATCATCTGGGTCAGATATACCATCATATGTGCCTATGTTGGACATCTGTTTGGCACTTTTTGGGGCGATTGCTTCCGCAATGTCCCTTGCAAATTTGGACGTTCCCGCATTTGCAACAGTTGGTCTAAATGTTTTGAAGAAGTCACGTGGGCTTCCGCCTGTGTTTTTTGGTTTGAAGGCTTCTCCAAAACGCCTTCTCGGTTGGGAGTCCATTTCCTTACGCTTCCCTTTTGCCCTATGGCGAGGGTTCGCGTCGGTGTCGGATTCCTCCGAGTCATCGTCCAAGTATTCTTCGAATTCGTCAGCCTGTTGGACGGAACGCAAGCTTCGTCCAACTCAGCTTGGAATTCCCTCTGACGTGCCTCCGCCCATGCCTTAACTTCATCGAGTGTTTGGCGGGGGAGTCTTGTTCGTTTCTCTAACTGGGTATCTGTGAATCCCAGTGAGCGATTATTTACTGCACTTGCCCTAGCTTGGGTAACTGGGGTAGTGTTCGTAAAATTTACTTCACTTGCCCCGGCTTGGGTAACCGGGGTAGTGTTTGTAAAGACTGTGTAGCCGGTATTCCCCCCAGTAGCTGGGGTTGTGGTTACCGGAGTTTCTTTAACCATCTTTCCAGAAGTTTGAAAAAACTGAAAAGAAATAAAGTTCTAGCTTTTATGCACGGATGGCGCCAATGAAGAAACACTAACCGGACCCCGGGCAGATTACGAGTAACCTGGGGGTTAGATAGATGTTTCCCACGAGGGGTTAGACCCGGTAAAGATGGTTCTTCTGATAACCTGCAAAACAGACACCGTGAGCTTGTCACTGAGAAGGGGGGGTTCCTCCTTGTGACCACCCTCCGGCGTGAGAATCAGACTAGATTGCTCTTTAAATATAAATGTATATTAAGAGATTGCTAGAGCAGATATCAGGTATAATATGATGATAATATGATAAGATGAGATGATCATACCATTTGGGGTATTTATAGCCGAAGGTAGGTTTCCAAGGAGGTGTGGCCGGCTGAATAGTGTTCCTGTTCCACCAACTGTGGCCTACGCACGTGCCCTGCTGGTAGTTGGTGGGTAGGCAGCGGCTGACAGTGACCAGGCCTGCTGTGTACTATTCCTTTTCCACCAACTTCCGGCTATGCACGTGGTATGACAGGAGTTGGTGAGTAGGCAGCGGCTAATAGTGACATACAGTACAAGAGCATGCTGCTCGCCATACTGTCGTCAATAAGCTGTCGTATCTTTAGTCAGATCTTTTGCCCATACCTCATCAGGTACAGTACAGAAGATCTTCCCGTATCGTACGGACTGGCTTAGTTGGGCGGGAGTATTCCCCCTCCCGCCTTTGTGCGGGATTGTTCCCGGCTTTGCTCATTCCTTCAGGTGACACTGAGAGCTAAGTGCCTTGTGCGTGTAGCCTTGCTGCGCGGGTGGCCTTCCCTGATGGCTTGTATCCGCAGCTGCGGGAACAGGCAGAGTACTTCACCATTGGGAGGAATTTCCTGCGGGAACAGCTTGCGTACTGCGCGTAAGGACGTCACGTCTCTGAGCATGGTGGGTCCTGAGGATCTAGTTGGTTTCTGCGCAGACGTCCCTCTTCAAGGTGAGTCTTGCGGGTCCAACTGGGCTCTGCTGGGACCTACCTCTTCAGTAACTTCAACCCACAAACTGAAAAGCTAATTGGCAACTCGACTCAGCTTACAAGTTCGTTACCAGTCGACTCAGTTACCTACTTAAGTGGAGTTTGGTGGCAGACCTCGTAAAGATTTGGTAGCACACCAACCTCATAGGATCACCACGTACTGGTTCAGCGAGGATCTTGTAACCAAATATAATTAAGGGTGTCTATAGTGAGGGGGAACACAAGAGGGGGAACATGATATGTTCAAGATTGCCAAAGCAAGGGAGCATAGAAGGAAAGACCTAGGGGCTATGAAGTTTATAAAGAATGAAGAGGGGCAGGTACTAGTTAAAGAGCAGAATATCATATTAAGATGAAAAACCTATTTTCAGAACCTTTTCAACAATGAGAGGGCCTACAAACAAGAAAACGACAACACATGCCTACAACGACAACAACGGAATAATTGCTTATGCCAACGTATTACACAGGAAGAGGTGAGGAATGCACTAAAGAGGATGGGAAGGGCTAAGGCAGTTGGCCCAGACAACATACCTATCGAGGTGTGGAAGTGCCTAGGGGAGGAAGGAGTTTTGTGGTTAACTACTCTATTCAATAGTATCTTCAAGTCCGGTAAGAGGCCAGATCAATGGAGGAGCAGCGTCGTAGTACCTATTTATAAGAACAAAGGAGACGCCCAATGTTGTGGGAACTACAGAGGCATCAATGTAAGTCCCCGTTACCGGTAACCCTACTTTCGTGTTGGATTTACTCATAAACACAGTTCTAACTATCAGAGTTGATTAAAACATTTACGCGGAAAATAAAACTTTCATAAAACATTACAATATTTCACAACTTGTCCCAAAACATCCCTTGTCTTCCACATTAAAACATTAAAATTAAAACAACGTAAGTCTTCAGATGCCAGACTCCTGTTCAGTGCCATGTGTCTCCTCAAGCGAGCTGCCTCATCCTACTCACCTGCGTGCATACTAAAAGTCAGCTACGCTGAGTGAGTTCTAGTTAATCACATAATCATACAATACCTTCTTACATTTCATACTTAATCTCTTAACTTTCTTTCATATACACCTAAGTGCTCTTACCTTCATTTTTACTTTCTTACTTTCTTTACATACATAATCATACGTTCGTTTTTACCTTCATACTTTCCTTACATACATAATCATACTTTTTAAAGAGCCTTTCGCCCTATAACCTCACAGATATTATAAGGGTCTGGTCCCTTGTTTTCGAATATTAGAAGGGTTCGATTCCCTAACATCACAGATATTATAAGGGTCTGATCCCTATCATCACAGATATTATAAGGGTCTGGTCCCTAGTTTTCGAATATTAGAAGGGTTCGATTCCCTAACATCACAGATATTATAAGGGTCTGGTCCCTATCATCACAGATATTATAAGGGTCTGGTCCCTAGTTTTCGAATATTAGAAGGGTTCGATTCCCTAACATCACAGATATTATAAGGGTCTGGTCCCTAGTTTTCGAATATTAGAAGGGTTCGATTCCCTAACATCACAGATATTATAAGGGTCTGGTCCCTAGTTTTCGAATATTAGAAGGGTTCGATTCCCACTTCGTTACCATACAACCATACATCATACCTCAAGTATTATTAGGGATCGGTACCCTTTTCGTAACCATACAACCATACATTATCATTTCTTTCTTCTATTATCACTACCATGCTCATATACATAACATACATAACATTCTTACCTATACCTAGCGTTACAACCTGACAGTACGTGCAATATCCGAAGATCGTTCACGTACCATCAAGCAATCATTCTTACATAACACATATATCACATAGGGCATACACTTATCACTTAGGATAAATGTATTAACAACACATCAAGTATGCACACAGCCCCGAAAACATAACAAGGAATGGGGCTAGAAACTCACCTGAACTCGGTTACGTTCACCGTTAATCGTAATTCCTTTCTTCAGTTGTGCACGGCTGACTGTATAACAAGTATACGTATCAATTAACTATCACTTCTCATAATGTATTTCTATCTTTATATGACCCACAACGAACGGGGGTCCGGGGGCAGCGCCCCTGGCAGCGGGGTCTAGGGGCGGCAGCCCCTAGCAGGGTCCAAGGGGCAGAGCCCCTGGCTGGGGTCGAGCTGCTAGGTCAGCTTGGAAAAATTTTATTTCCATTAACTGTCTTAACACATTTTTCATTAGATTTTTAATTTATTTTCTAAACGAACTTGGCTTTAGGCGAAGTTAAACCTCAGGCGAACTTAGCTTTAGGCGAAGTTAAACCTCAGGCGAACTTAGCTTTAGGCGAAGTTAAACCTCAGACGAACTTAGCTTTAGGCGAAGTTAAACCTCAGGCGAACTTGTCATCAGGCGAACTTAAACCTCAGGCGAACTTGTCATCAGGCGAACTTAGCTTGCAGGCGAAGTTCATCAGGCGAACTTAGCTTGCAAGCGAAGTTCATCGCTTGAAGGCGAAGTTGCCCAGATGAAGGCGAAGTTGCCCAGACAGCCTGCCGTTTGGTTTCTGTCCAACATTTCGAGCGATTTTAACACCCCCGCTATGGTTCAATATCACCCACTACGCTTCCCGACCATTTCCGGTCACTTAACACTAAAAAGTTTGGATCTTTAAACTTCAAGGTTCAAGAATCTTACCTTTTTGAGCTTGTTGGATCTTGTTTCCTTGCTTAATCACATCCAACCGCTCTCTCTTCTCTCTCGGATCTTGGTCTCTCTCTCTACGGCTCTCGGCCTCTCTCTCTCTCCTCGGATCTCGGCCGCCGGTCGGCTTGTGTATGGGGTGTGTGTGTGTGTTTTGGAAGTGTGAAGGAATAGATGTAAATGAAGATATTTTTGGGTTTAGGGGATATTTATATCCTTTAAATCTCATTCTCATTTAACCCATCTCAATTCATCCAAGTCCCTGATCCGCTCCTACCCGATATTAATAATTAAAAACGCGAAATCACTAACATAACTTTCTTTATTCAACATTATAAATTTTAGGATGTTACAATCAAACTACTAAGTCATACTATGAAGCTATGGGAAAGAGTTATAGAGACTAGAATTAGACGGGAAACCCAGGTTACAGTGAACCAATTTGGTTTCATGCCGGGGCAGTCCACTACAGAGGCAATACACCTCCTAAGAAGACTCATTGAAAAGTATAGGGAGAAGAAGCGTGATCTACATATTGTGTTCATTGACCTAGAAAAGGCGTACGACAATGTGCCACGTCGGCTGCTTTGGGATAGCCTTGAGGGCAGAGGGGTCCCATGGAAATATATAGAGCTGATTATGGATATGTATGCCAACACTGCAACAAGTGTCCGTGCGCCCTTGGGGGATACTGACTTATTCCCGGTGGAGGTAGGCCTTCATCAGGGCTCGGCACTGAGCCCTTTCCTTTTCGCAATAATCTTGGACGAGTTGTCAAAGTCAATTCAGGAGACAGTCCCTTGGTGCATGATGTTCGCAGACGATATTGTCTTAGTAGCTGAGAGAAAACAAGATCTGAACATGAGGTTAGAGGAGTGGCGAGCAGCTTTAGAAAATAAAGGTTTAAGGATTAGTCTCTCAAAGACTGAGTATCTCCATTAACTTTAGCAGGATAAACGATGATGACGAGATCCAGATCACCATCGAAGACCAAGTGGTTCCGCAGGTAACGAAGTTCAAATATCTAGGATCGTTTGTCCAGAGTGACGGGGAAATAGATAGCGACGTGGCCCACCGTGTCCAAGTTGGATGGAGTAAATGGAGGGCAGCTACAGGAGTTTTGTGCGACAAGAGATTCCCAAACAGGCTAAAGGGTAAATTTTATAGGGTTGCGGTTAGATCAGCGATGTTATATGGAACAGACTGCTGGGCCATCAGGAAGTCACATGCGCGTAAGCTAGAGGTTGCATAAATGAGAATGCTAAGGTGGATGTGTGGGCACACACGATTGGATCGGATAAGAAATGAGGTTTTTCGAGAGAGATTAGGGGTTGTTACCATCTCAGATAAGATAAGAGAGGGGAGATTGAGATGGTTTGGACATGTTAAGAGAAAAGAGACGACAACTCCTGTCCGATTTGTAGAAACTATTAGTATAGAGGGGAGGAGGGATAGAGGACGTCCCAAATTAACTTGGGCCGAGAGGATTAAGCATGATTTGATAGATTTTCACCTCTCCGAGGACATGGTTGAGGATAGGAATTCTTGGAGATTTTAAATAATTAAATATTATTTATCTATATGAATAATATAGATAAATATTATTCATATAGATAAATAATTAAATATTATTTATCTATATGAATATATGATATAGGTGAAACCAATACGCATCTTTCTAGTCAGACGTTTTTAATCATCTGCATGGCATGACGGAGCATTTTCACTTTTTGGTTTTATAGAACCACTACGGAAGCCCTAATGTTTCTTAAAGAAACATTCTTCTAATCAATAAATACTCATTAATTTTTTTAATGAAAAAACAAAATGGCGAACTTGCAATAAGTTTAACAAAATAGAGGATAGGAATTCTTGGAGACGCAGGATTAAGGCTAAGGACTTTTAGGAGAAACGTAGAGTTTTGATTATATTTTTATCATAGGGGGCGTTTCTTCACCTTATTTCGAGTGAAAAATGATATATTACTATAATACCCTATCCTCAAATTAGTATTTATAACACATATTTAGTATTAAGTGCTAATATCACTACTATATCACTACTATTAATTTTCCATATTTAGTATCACTATTATTACTATAACACATATTTAGTATTGATCTATTCATTATAATATCACTATTATTGATCTATTCATTACTAATATCACTATTATTACTATAACACATATTTAGTATTGATCTATTCATTACTAATATCACTATTATTATTGATCCCATGCATATTGTTTTCGAGTCAAGGGTCTCTCTGAAAGCAACCTCTCTATCCCTTGGGATGGAGGTACGGTTTGCCTACATCCCACCCTCCCCAGACCCTGCTAACAGTTTTGTTGTTGGTGGGATTTATACTGGGTATGGTTGTTGTTGTTGTATAGTGAGGCATTGCTCATCTATGTGGCACACACCCCTGCATACCAGTATGCCAAGAGGGAAAATGCCTTGGAGCTAGTATTCTTTTTCTAACAAAGCCGGTGGACCTCAATCCTTTTCAACCAATCACTTTCACTCTTTTATTTAGTATTTAGATTTTAAATAATTAAATATTATTTATCTATATGAATATATGATATAGGTGAAACCAATACGCATCTTTCTAGTCAGACGTTTTTAATCATCTGCATGGCATGACGGAGCATTTTCACTTTTTGGTTTTATAGAACCACTACGGAAGCCCTAATGTTTCTTAAAGAAACATTCTTCTAATCAATAAATACTCATTAATTTTTCTAATGAAAAAACAAAATGGCGAATTTGCAATAAGTTTAACAAAATAGAGTTTTTCATTTTGTTTTACAAAAATCATTTGACTTTTTTTTATTAAGAAATTCTTTAAGTCAACCAAAACCTTTCATATTCATATGGCATACTTTTGCATCGCAACGTTCTTGCGCTATATTCTCTTGGAGATGGCGACTACAAGGTTTTTGACTTATAGGCGACCACTATTTTAAGGTCTATAGCGACAACATGTTGTCTCTATAGAAATGACATGTCGTTGCTACAACTTTTGTCTCTACAAGCTCGTTTCAATAAGTGCCTAAAGTTGTCGCCAGAAGTGTGGTCGCTATATATTACTATCTAGCAACAACTTGTCTTCTCTACAAGTTCTTATAAAAATTTATTAAAAATAAATCAGAAACATTTATTTTATTTTATTAACATTTACTAAATTTTAAAAATATGTACATATATTAAATTATTTATGTTATAGCAACGACTTGTCATTTGCTATAAGTAAAAGCTTGTAGAGACAACATGTTGTCTCCATAGCTACAACCTTTTGGAGACGACATGGCGTTGCTATAGATAAAAGTATGTGGAAACAACATGTCGTCGCCATAGATAAAAGCTTATTGAAACAATAAGTCGTCGCTATAAGTCCACCTTTTTTTATGCTTTATTTTTTCTAAAAATTTATTTTTAGCTATTTAAACCTTAAAACTCCAATAATCAAACAAAACATGATGAAACATTTCGAACCAAACTAGAAACCAAAATATCACAACGTTAATAGTGCGTTACAAACCAAAATGTCACAAGTTAATAGTGCATTACAAACCAAACTATCCCAAATTAGTCGAACCACAAACTAATAAAAAGTAAACAAGGCAGTTAACTATCTTCATCACCACTATATACTATCACCAACACGATCACCACGATGCTTACCACCTCGATATTACGAATTTGTTCAAGTTGTTGCTCCATTCGTTGTTGAAACTGCCGCTTTATGTCTTGTTGCATTCTCCTATGGCACGTTTCATGATCTCAATATAATCAATTAATGACGAGTGATCAGACTCGCCTTGCATTTCTGTGCCTCATTTTGGATCTTTTCCTGCATTAAAAAACACAATTAACGTATGTTAAATTATTTACTAAATTTCAACAGCATAGCTATTGTAAAATCGATAACCAACATGATAAAACTATAAATAATCAACGATAACAATTCCCAAATTTCAAGAAATCGACTCTAAAAGCAACAATACTATAAACAAATACTAACTTTTAGTCTATTGAGATGAGTTTGCGTCATTTTAACCAATTAAAAAGTTGCATATTTTGAGCCGTTTAATGTGGAACCGGAATCTAATCTAAAAGGTGAATCTTTTAAATCTATTAGAGTGCGTTAGGGTAATTTGAATGAGTTAAATGCCTCGAACCAAGTTTAATATACTTAATATATCAATATTTTACTTTAAATTAGTCAGATGACCCGAACCCAACACAATATATCCAATTTTTAGTTTAAATTAGTCAAAATAGTCTGAACTCACTTTAAAAGATTTAAATTTCTAACTTTTAGTGTTTTAAAGTGTGATCGGGTCAATTTCACCCACATAAATAAGAGCATACCAAATTGTGTTTGATGAAAGTTATCTACTTACAAAGTCCGATCGTGCCTCGTCATTTACCCATCTCGTGGTTTCCTTGCGATGTGACATTTCCAAGCTTTCAATACAGTTCCCGTGCCCATGCAGCTGTAACCACCTAAAGAATGCATATGTAAGCTGTCAAAAATTAGAACTACCAGCTTGCAATTGTAACTTAAGCTTGAAGTCGGTTTGATTCATACTGTTTTGTATATCTCAAACTCGGTTTAATTCGTGCTTTATTTCTAAACCTCAAGTTCTCTTTTATGGCTTAAAAGACTATTCTTTTTTAATAATTTATGAAATTGCAAATCGAAAAGCGGAACAAGTTTATTTAGGATGGTCAAACACCACTTCCTTAGTAAAAATCGTTCATGACCCGAGGTGAGGTGTTCTATTGTCTTAAATGTAATTCAAAAACCATCATGAAAAGTAAAAACTACATGTGCTTGATGCCCCACTAAGAGAAGCAAATTGAACATAATCTACAGGCGGGAAGCGAAAGGTAATTACCTGATACACCGAACTTGTGAGATACAGAGGGGTCGGAAGGAAGTAAAGGTTGATATAAAGCAGGCCTAATCTGACCCAAGACACAAAAAAACCATTGAACGGGTCAAAATCAATATATACTTTATCATCACTTTTTATTCCCTATATCTCATACGCGCATATATAATTTCTTTATGAAACATAACATACTATATTAAAGTAAAAGATTATATATCCACCTGCATGACCCGCTATCATTTGGTTAGTCACGTATAAACTTTGATTGGTTATGACATTAATACACTTTGCTGAAAATCACAATTTTATTAACGGAATACGCATAAACTCATATCAAACCATTTCAGAAAATTCTACAAAAATTCCATAAAATAACTTATGATGTTAACTAACTTCTTACTAAATCGTGTCAAAATAAAATGATTAAGATCCCGAAACGGCACTCGCAAGTGAGCTGACCTGGGTGCTGAAAATCCTTATTTTTCTAATAAACAATCCACAAAACCACCATAAACGAATTCAGAAAAATCTATAAAAATTACAGAAACTCAATTATGATATTAAGTAACATCTGACCAAAATTCATACAAAAATAAATTGATTAAGCCCCGAAACGACACCCGCAAGTAGGCTGGCCTGGGTGCAAACAGCAAGCATAAATCAGTTTTACAAACTTGTTTGGTCATCGTAACTGAACTCATTTGACTTGAAACCTATTATAGGGCGTAGACAAATGTTTGAAGAATGTCGAATTCAAATTTCATATAAAACCGACACTGTTTAGTACCCGAAATGACCCTCGACCCGTAACAGTAACAGACACTCGAACCCAATCACAAAGCGACTTATAATACTTAAGAGCTCCCACATTAACCACCCGGACAGAATGAGAGTTTGTAATTTAGCTCGAAAGCATATAATATAATGACATAAATGTCCCAAAGAAAATCTTGCAGCGCCGGTTGCGTCGGGACAATTAGGTTGTGTTTTTGATGGTTGTAGCAAATGACATAAAACTATAGCACACTATATTCTTTGCTTCATGTAACTCAAAAATTGGGGTTTAACATATTAACCGGAACTGATTCAGTCAAATCCTAAAACAATTCCTTTTTAAATATCACACGCATCATCCAATTTAATATCATTCGAAACCCTAAACTCTAAACGATAAAATAAATCAAAAAAATCAATTACCCGCTTAGAAGATCTGATTAACGGTTTCGAAGCATTCCACCTGGCGATGGTGGTCGTAAAACAAAGAGACCGGCGGTGGGAGAAACCGCCGGCGACGGTGTTGGTGAAAGATAGAGATCCAGAAGGCTTGGTGAGTGGTAGTGTTGGTGAACGATGAAGAAAAAGTGAGAAGGATTTTGACTTCTGCCCAAAATTCATAGAAGCGTCAAATTTTTCCTCCATCCTAGTGCATAAACCGGTTTAAAACTCAAAACCGGTATGGGTTAAAACCGGTTCGGTTTGGTCAAAAAAATCAAAACCGGTTTATGATCAGTTTCAGTTTGGGTTTTGATCGGTTTTGATTCGGGTTTTGACTGATTTTTGCTGGTTTCGGTTCGGTTAACCGGTTTGGAACCGGTTTTGGTGGAGAAATTACAAACCGGTTCCGAACCTACGGTTTCAATCGGTTCCAAACCGTTTTCTACCTAATCGGTTTCAAACCGGTTCAGTTTTCGAGTCGGTTCCGTTAACTAGTTTATTTGCCCACCTCTACTCCATCCCACCATTTTTTATTTTATTTTTTTAAGAATGATGGAGACGGTGGAAGCATTTTTGTGGTTTTTTCATTTTTTGTTTTTTTATTAAGTTTTGAGTTATGACTGTTTATTTATTTATTTTTTTGTTTTTTTGAACATTTCCCATTTTTGTCTCCCTTTATAGAATAACTTGACCCCATAAACAAATACATGATACATACACACACGCATACATAAACACGGTCATACACACACACATATAGTATATGCATTCACATATACACATACATGTATGCACACACCTACAGTTTACACATTCACATGTACACAAACATTATACACACACATATACATAGACCATCGTTACCCAAACCTGTTGATCAACCCGACACCCAGAATCCACAGCTCGAACCCGGATGCATATACACATATACCGACACGCTACCAGACTGTTACAACACATGCAATCCTCAATAACACATACATACCCACACATTCACACACTCCGCATCATTAACACATCAAAATCCCACTGTCAGCACTCACATAGAAATAAGTACACAGTAATAGGAACCCTGATATACACTTAGTTACATCACACAAACGTGGCCAAGGGATAATCATCACGACAACACCTCGCGGTTGTCTCCTTCCTATAGGACTCGTTACTACCATGCAACATTGTCTCTCTTCGCATGCTATAAGGCTCGGACATCTTAACACGATGTCCACCTCGCACCAATGCACCCTGTTTATACGATCATGTTATACATTCCCCAAATATGACGGGCCACATCTATCACATCATGCATACGACAAAAGCTAACATAAAATCACAAAGCCATGCTTTTATGCCCAATGTCGGTTAGCCCGATATCACATAACACACATACTAGACTTAGGTTAGCTCGATACCACATAACACACATACTAGACTTATGAGCAAGACTATGCCTAGTACACTTCTTATACGACATGCGATTAGCCCCACTAGCTAACAAACAACCCACGCATAAAAGCATCCAGAGGGCCCAAGATCCTTACCTGACACACACGTAAGCGTATCATTAGAATCTACATTAAACTGACTATGGTTACCCATGTCGTCCCACACCCCTATTATTAAGGGATGTAAATCCCCACAATCAAATAACTCGGATACAACTCCTAAGGCTATATTCGTATCACGTTACCATAAACCGCATTAAATTCAAATATGATTTAAAGCAGTGTTTATACCATTCATGTATGCTAGCATGAAAATAGTAAATATGGGGAATATATAGAACTCCCGCTTGCTCATAATTTATAATCCTAGACTCAATCCACGCTACGTATTACCAATTTAAAATAATCAAATAATAATTTAACTTGTAGCGACGACATGTTGTCTCTATAGGGTCTAACTAGTCAAAAATCTTTTTACGTTTTTTATTATTTGTTATTCTATAATTTAAAAAAATATATAATAAATAATTTAACTTGTAGCGACGACATAGTCGTTGCTAAAGGGTGTGACTGGTCAAAAAATCTTTTTTATTTTTATTTTTATTATTCTATAATTAAAGTAAATAATAAATAAATAATTTGACTTGTACCGACGACATAGTTGTCGCTAAATGGTTTGGCTGGTCAAAAAAACTTTTTAAGTTTTTATTATATATTAGTTTATAATTAAAAAAGATCAAAAGAATATAATTTAACTTGTAACGACGGCAGGTCGTCGCTACAGAGTTTGACCAACAAAAAAATAAGTTTTATTTTTCGATTATTTATTATCTATAATTAAAAAAATTCAAAAAGAAAATAATTTAACCTGTAGCGACTACATGTCGTCGCTATAGGGTTTGACTGGTCAAAAAAAACTACGATATCTTTATACCAACGGCATGTCGTCGCTACAAGTTAATATATAACGGCGACATTTGTGGTCGCTACAATGTTGTCTCTATAAGGTAAAATTCTTGTAGTGGATGTTAGCTTGAGATTACAATTTTGTGATTGGTGGGCTCTTGTACAAATCATGAATCGCTACACTAATGCGTCAACCTATGATTATGATTGATTCATGAAAATTTTATAAGTTAGTCCAATTTTGTTACCCGTCTGTCGTCTTTCAAAATGTAATTTGCGGATTTTTCTAAAAAAAAAAAGGATTGTGATTCATTAGAGGTTGTAGTATTAAATATGCTAAAGAACTATATGCAAAGGCCAAGATATATATAGCTAAGATTCTAGTTAAGCTAAGTAAGCTTTACATTTCTATAAGGTTACCTATAATGGGCGTCGCCCAGCTAGGTTCTCACCAAAAACGCTGCCACACCGCTATGGCATGGGGTGTCTTCTCCTTTTTGCCTTCTGGACGTTTTGTGGCGATGATGTTCCCATTTCTCACCAAAAGCCACCGATCACAATTTATTTGTTTTTTTTCCTCTATATTAATAACCAATCATATTCATTTTTCCGTTTTCTTTTTAATTTTTTATTTAACTTAGTAACTACTTTAAATAATATGATGAAGTGAAGCACTACACTACACTACACCTGAATGGAAAATGCCACACTATCTAGGTGTGGTAATTCAAAGGTGGTCAGTTGTTAAGTGAAAGTGTGGACTGGTTGGTTTGAAGTAATTAAATTGAAGGGGAATTATAGTTTTTTGGGGATACTGTCTCATTTTGTTAAAAAAACCATTAATAAGTCCCGTATAATAAGTCCCGTATAAGATTCCGTATACACCCATATATATAGTCCTATATGGGGCGTACAAGGCCCCGTATAACCCTATACGTGAAGTATAGCTGGTGTCTGGGTGTTGCTAGTAGAACCCAAATTGAAACCTAGTTCATTGATTATGGAGCTCGAATTTCTATTATGCGTGCATGTATAAATAGCTATCGACATACTAGTAAATAAATGGTGCAATTTTCATTCCTAGTTCAGGATTGCAAGTGGCTTTAAAACGTGAAAGTGTATCTCAGACTCAGTTAATTATTGCATCTTATTACTTCGAAAGCCAAAATCATAATATGAGTGTTGCTAAGTATACCCCCCTCCCTCTCTCTCATTTTTACTAAACATAATCACTCCCTAAAGTTTTACATTAATACAATCCAAAACTTTGTTGTTTTTTTGTCGTTTTGTTATATTTTATTTTTGTTATTTTTAAAATACATTTTCTAAGATTTTTTTATATTTTTTAAAATGTTATTTTTTATTTTTTAAAATAACAAAACAAAAGAATTTTTTTAATTTAAAATAAACATTCTTTATTATTAAAATAAGTTTTTTTTCTATAACTGTTAATTTTTGGATAGTTTTTTTTCAAAGAAATTCATATTTTTATCTACACAATAAACTACATAAACTTAATTGAGAATAAAATATATAATGCCATATGATAATTAATATTTTAACATAGAAATAATGTTAGAGGAAGTAATATGTTAAATAAAATTGTTAAATAAATTAAAAGTTTAAGAGAGGGGTATGACTAAGAGAGGGATATGACTAAGTAACCAAACCCTTATTTAAAACAGTGAAATTAAGTACTTTTCAACGGTTATTTAAGTGTTTCACACCTAACTCCATATATTAAGTGTTTAACTACAAGCTCCAAATTATATTATTATAAGTTTATATCTTATTTTTTTCTTATATGAGAATGAGACTAACAATAAACTAAGAAATTTATAGTTGAGGTAGTTAAAATATTTTGTGTGTTTTATGTATATACTAGGTTTTATCCCTCGTATTA